>NC_092167.1:12178552-12182035 GCF_045791955.1 Oncorhynchus clarkii lewisi
TGACACCAACATCAAAGCACCCAGCTCTGTCGTCACGGTTACCTGTTCCACTTTTCACCCAAACAGGCACAGAGCGGGGACGGTATTCCTCCCATCAAGCAGGAGCAGTGAGCTAGCTAGCCAGTAGTTAAATATAATGAAACAACTCAAGCCTATGTTTCCACTCTATAAAGCCACCACTTGAAAGCTGAAACTAGCAACACATGCTTGACTCCTTAGCTTCCTTTATGATTTACATCTCAGTGTTTATCACTGATCCTGCTAAGTGTGATACCTCCCAAAAACAACAGCAACCGTTCTACCAGAGACAACTCCACTGCGGAGTACTGCTGCCTCAGGGGCAGAGGAGAAAGGCAACACGGCTCAGCTAGTCAAAGGCTTGCTGAGTAACACCATTGAACACACAGATATGGTCCTCATCAAAAGCCCAGCGGCTTAACTGATACTTACTATGTGAAGAAGCTTCAGGGCGTCCACAAACCTGGAGGGAGAGGAGATGGGTGTAAAACATTATATATGACCAAAAAAAAGACACACAGACACACAAACCCAATCAAGGACTTATTAATGAGAATATTCCACAGAATCGTTTCTTGTTTTTAGAGGTGGAGGTGTGTGTGTGTGTGTGTGTGTGTCTCTCGGGTACTCACACTTTCTCAGAGCTCATGATCTCCTGGGCGATATGCACCAGCTTTTTCCTCTTCACCTCATCCTCCTGCTGGAACGACCGACCGACAGACCGACAGAAAGACAAGAGAAAAGCACAGCATTCAGTCAATGTAGTGAAAAAAGCTAGCTAGCCATATTCTAAACGTTACAGACATACTTCCACTTACAAGGTCACTGCAGCCCACCATCTGACTGCTATAGTATGCATAGGCACAATAATCTGCCCATTTGCTGTTTCTAAACAGACACTCCATGTCACGTTCTGACCTTTATTTCCGTTGTTTTGTATTTATTTAGTATGGTCAGGGCGTGAGTTGGGTGGGCAGTCTATGTTTGTTTTTCTATGTTTTGGGGCATTTCTATGTTTTCGGCCTAGTATGGTTCTCAATCAGAGGCAGGTGTCATTAGTTGTCTCTGATTGAGAATCATACTTAGGTAGCCTGGGTTGCACTGTTTGTTTGTGGGTGATTGTCTATGTTGATGGCTTGTTTCAGCACAGGTCTCATTTTGTAGCTTCACGGTCGAATTTGGTTTATTGTTTTTGTTACTCGTTTGTATAGTGTTCAGTCTTTCTTTATTAAAGATTTTACCATGGACACTTACCACGCCGCATATTGGTCCTCTGATCCTTCTCGCCTCTCCTCTTCAGACGAAGAGGAGGACGGCCGTGACAGAATCACCCAACAACCAAGGACCAAGCGGCGTGGTAGAAAACAGCGACGACAGCAGCAGCAGCAACAACAGCGGCCGGTATCACAGGACTCCTGGACATGGGAGGAGATACTGAACGGAGAGGGACCCTGGGCACAGGCTGGGGAATATCGCCGCCCCAAAGCAGAGCTGGAGGCAGCGAAAGCTGAGCGGCGGCGATATGAGGAGGCAGCACGGCAGTGCGACAGGTACGAGAGACAGCCCCAAAAAAAATTTTGGGGGGGGCACACGAGGGGTGGAGCTAAGCCAGGTAGCAGACCTGCGCTCACTCCTCGTGCTTATTATAAGCAGCGCGATACTGGGCAGGCACCGTGTTATGCGGTTAAGCGCACGGTGTCGCCAGTACGTGGCCATAGCCCGGTGCGCTATAGGACAGCCCCCCGAGAGTGTCATGCGAGTGCGGGCATCGAGCCAGGGCGTATGGTGCCTGCTCAGCGGGTCTGGTCGCCGGTACGCAGTTTTGGTCCAGGGTATCCTGCGCCGGCTCTGCGTGCTGTGTCTCCGGGGCGCTGGGAGGGTGCAGTGCGTCCTCTGCCTGCGCTCCGCTCGTGCCGGGCGAATGTGGGAATGGAGCCTAAGGGAGAGGTGCGTGTAGTAAGCACTAGATCTCCCGTGCTTACCCACAGCCCGGTTCAACCTGTGCCTGCACTCTGGAGGGTCCGGGCTAGAGTGGTTATCCAGCCTGGGGAGGTGGTGCCAAGGTTGCGCACCAGAGCTCCAGTGCTCCCCCACAGCCCGGTCCTTCAGGTGCCTCCTCCTAACCCCAAGCCTCCTGAAGGGCTCCCCAGCCTGGTGGTACCTGTGGCAGCCCCACGCACCAGGCTGTCTCTCTGTCTCCTCCCTGCAGGTGGTCCCGCCTGTCCGGCGCCGCTGCCGGAGTCTCCCGCCTGTCCGGCGCCGCTGCCGGAGTCTCCCGCCTGTCCGGCGCCGCTGCCGGAGCCTCCCGCCTGTCCGGCGCCGCTGCCGGAGCCTCCCGCCTGTCCGGCGCCGCTGCCGGAGCCTCCCGCCTGTCCGGCGCCGCTGCCGGAGCCTCCCGCCTGTCCGGCGCCTCTGCCGGAGCCTCCCGCCTGTCCGGCGCCTCTGCCGGAGCCTCCCGCCTGTCCGGCGCCTCTGCCGGAGCCTCCCGCCTGTCCGGCGCCTCTGCCGGAGCCTCCCGCCTGTCCGGCGCCTCTGCCGGAGCCTCCCGCCTGTCCGGCGCCTCTGCCGGAGCCTCCCGCCTGTCCGGCGCCGCTGCCGGAGCCTCCCGCCTGTCCGGCGCCGCTGCCGGAGCCTCCCGCCTGTCCGGCGCCGGAGCCTCCCGCCTGCCCGGCGCCGCTGCCGGAGCCCCCCGCCTGCCCGGCGCCGCTGCCGGAGCCCCCCGCCTGTCCGGCGCCGCTGCCGGAGCCCCTCTGTCCCGAGCAGCTGTCTCTCTGTCCCGAGCAGCTGTCTCTCTGTCCCGAGCAGCTGTCTCTCTGTCCCGAGCAGCTGTCCCTCTGTCCCGAGCTGCCCCTCTGTCCAGTGGGGTCATTGAGAGGGGTGGTCATGCTGAGAAAGCCACGGAGGCGGACAATAAGGCGGACTAAGACAATGATGAGGTGGGGTCCGCGTCCCGCGCCAGAGCCGCCACCGCGGACAGACGCCCACCCAGACCCTCCCCTATAGGTCAAGGTTTTGCGGCCGGAGTCCGCACCTTTGGGGGGGGGTACTGTCACGTTCTGACCTTTATTTCCGTTGTTTTGTATTTATTTAGTATGGTCAGGGCGTGAGTTGGGTGGGCAGTCTATGTTTGTTTTTCTATGTTTTGGGGCATTTCTATGTTTTCGGCCTAGTATGGTTCTCAATCAGAGGCAGGTGTCATTAGTTGTCTCTGATTGAGAATCATACTTAGGTAGCCTGGGTTGCACTGTTTGTTTGTGGGTGATTGTCTATGTTGATGGCTTGTTTCAGCACAGGTCTCATTTTGTAGCTTCACGGTCGAATTTGGTTTATTGTTTTTGTTACTCGTTTGTATAGTGTTCAGTCTTTCTTTATTAAAGATTTTACCATGGACACTTACCACGCCGCATATTGGTCCTCTGATCCTTCTCGCCTCTCCTCTTCAGACGAAGAGGAGGACGGCCGTGA
>NC_092167.1:13979635-14072135 GCF_045791955.1 Oncorhynchus clarkii lewisi
GTGCACACGGTCCCATGCTTGCCCTGCATGTTTATGAGCGTTGGAGCGTGCAGAGGAAAGTAGTCGAGTTCCCTCTCTCAGCACTCCCCTCCACAGCATCTGGCTGATCCAATCACCTTACAGTGGACACCTCACATGCACAGGGTTGCCCCGGTAACCTACTAGCAACCCTTCAGCACCAGACAGAGACCTAGCCTACTCCGAGCACTGCAGATAGAAATGCACTGTATGGAACAGACATGTTCTACTATAATAGATGTGGACATACTGGACAATCAGGCCAGCTCTATGCAATACATTCTATCTGAAATGCTCTTAAATATTTTTTTGCTTTGTTGAATCTGGAATTCGACTTGATAAAGAGCCGTGGGAAAAGTCCCCTTTGAAAGAAGATATCCAGATAACAGCCAGATAACTTTGTTTGTCCAAAGTTTTAGTTATGAGTGTGGACGCACCTTTTCATTCCTTTGATACCGCTAACTTAATTCACACTCAGCAAAACACACACACACACACACACACACACACACACACACACACACACACACACACACACACACACACACACACACACACACACACACGAAGCTCTTAATTATTGCCATTGTATTCTGAGCCAAGACACATTCCAAGTGCAATATCTTAACATAGAACCGAGCAGAAGCTCAGACATGGTGTGATTCACAGCTCACTTTTCCATAGAATGCAGCATGTCCCATTAGACACTGTCAGATTCAACACCATGGACAAAGATGGCCCAGGCACAGCTGTACTCACTCACACACACACACACACACACACACGATGGAGTGTGCATCCTGCTACACCCCATGCCCCTTCCCATCATGCATTGCGGGGCTGATTGATGGGTGATTGCCGTGGCGAGTCAAGGACGCAGCACTCTCTCCTCTCTACCATATGGTTCAGCCACAGGGAGCAGGAGGTGCAGACAGACTGAGCCCATTTAACACCTCTCCACATGAAGCATCCATAGGCCACATGTAGTGGAGCGCTGTGGATCACAGTAGCATAGCAAGCTACTTAACTTCTCTTTTCTCCAGCTTCTACCCAGACGGGTACATCAAATAGCTACCAACGATAACAAGGACTTTTCCCACTAGTGAGCTGAACAGAACAGTGTTAAACCGTGCAGGCCGGCACAGTACGGTTCAGGCCGGCTAGATGGTGTGAGAAGGGTAGTGACCTGTGATAGCCCTGGCTGTGTTGTTGAGGGGCATGGTGAGGGGTTATAGGTACTTACTCATAGTGGAGGCCGGGGGCGGGGAACAGGGCAGGGCCCAGGCGGGGTTTTGGACAGGTGCGGTCGTTCTCCACAGGTGCCCTCCTAGAGGCACTCATGACCTGCAGAGAAGGAGTCATTCAAATGAGCGAAACTAAATAGGTGCTCAAACACATTTGATATTTCAGAGACAAAAATGGGTCACATTTTTTTAAGTGGCGACACACTGTCAAGAAGACAAATCATTATAACGTTCAGAAATATCATTAGGTCTTTCATATGAGGAATCACATTAGGCCTGCGTCATTGACTCCGCGATGGGTACAATCTATCCTATGTCCTGTCCACCTCACTGCCATACACCCCTGGAGTGACGTGCTCCATGACACAAACACAGTACGTGCAGGGCACACACACACCCCGATGAAGAGGATCAGAGATGACAGTTGGCATGGTCATTAGTGTCATCGTTGAGCTAGTAAGAAAGGGTGCGGTGAGAGTGACCAGGCCTGTGTGTGTGTGTGTGTGTGTATACCCATAAGGCCCAGCCACCGGCCCACCAAACTAAATAACCATAATCTGGTGACAGCGGTGTTCCTCTGTGGTGGGGTAATAACAGGTGATTGGATAGTGCTGCAGATGCAAGCCATGCAGTGGGAGGGAGGGGTCAATTACCTGGCTCATGTTGCCATGACACAACAGGGCAGAAGCCACAGAGGATCCGATTCTTCCTAGAGACCTCTGCTATTGGTCGAGCACAGGTCAGAAAAACTCTTAAGATGGAATCGCCATCGGGGGAAACAACTCCACTGTTCGCCCCCAGCGCCTTTGTTATCCCTTTGTTGATGAAAATGGAGTAGAGGGGAATTCAGTAGCGTGATAAAATAAATTGCAGTGCATATTGTGCTGTCCTAATGTGTGTGCAATGCTGTCTGAGGAAGGAAAAAAAACTGTTTGTTGTTTGCAGTAATTTCCCCATTGTTTTAATTTCCCCAAACAGACGTGGCAGTTTCACCAATTAAGGATTCCAGCTTTAATTAACAGAAGACAAACAAGCGCTGACATAGTTTCATGTGTCAATCCAAAAATGCCAATAATTACAACTGTGTTCATGAATCCAAGTTGTAAATATTAGGGGTATACAGAGTGTACAAAAAAACAAGAACACCTTCCTAATATGGGCTCGAAAGTTGTCAAAATGAGTAGAACTGGTCTCATCAAGTTGCCCATCCCTGGTCTATGTCATGGAAAGAGCAGGTGTTCATAATGAGTAGAACTGGTCTCATCAAGTTGCCCATCCCTGGTCTATGTCATGGAAAGAGCAGGTGTTCATAATGAGTAGAACTGGTCTCATCAAGTTGCCCATCCCTGGTCTATGTCATGGAAAGAGCAGGTGTTCATAATGAGTAGAACTGGTCTCATCAAGTTGCCCATCCCTGGTCTATGTCATGGAAAGAGCAGGTGTTCATAATGAGTAGAACTGGTCTCATCAAGTTGCCCATCCCTGGTCTATGTCATGGAAAGAGCAGATGTTCATAATGAGTAGAACTGGTCTCATCAAGTTGCCCATCCCTGGTCTATGTCATGGAAAGAGCAGGTGTTCATAATGAGTAGAACTGGTCTCATCAAGTTGCCCATCCCTGGTCTATGTCATGGAAAGAGCAGGTGTTCAAAATGAGTAGAACTGGTCTCATCAAGTTGCCCATCCCTGGTCTATGTCATGGAAAGAGCAGGTGTTCATAATGAGTAGAACTGGTCTCATCAAGTTGCCCATCCCTGGTCTATGTCATGGAAAGAGCAGGTGTTCATAATGAGTAGAACTGGTCTCATCAAGTTGCCCATCCCTGGTCTATGTCATGGAAAGAGCAGGTGTTCATAATGAGTAGAACTGGTCTCATCAAGTTGCCCATCCCTGGTCTATGTCATGGAAAGAGCAGGTGTTCATAATGAGTAGAACTGGTCTCATCAAGTTGCCCATCCCTGGTCTATGTCATGGAAAGAGCAGGTGTTCATAATGAGTAGAACTGGTTTCATCAAGTTGCCCATCCCTGGTCTATGTCATGGAAAGAGCAGGTGTTCATAATGAGTAGAACTGGTCTCATCAAGTTGCCCATCCCTGGTCTATGTCATGGAAAGAGCAGGTGTTCATAATGAGTAGAACTGGTCTCATCAAGTTGCCCATCCCTGGTCTATGTCATGGAAAGAGCAGGTGTTCATAATGAGTAGAACTGGTCTCATCAAGTTGCCCATCCCTGGTCTATGTCATGGAAAGGGCAGGTGTTCATAATGAGTAGAACTGGTCTCATCAAGTTGCCCATCCCTGGTCTATGTCATGGAAAGAGCAGGTGTTCATAATGAGTAGAACTGGTCTCATCAAGTTGCCCATCCCTGGTCTATGTCATGGAAAGAGCAGGTGTTCATAATGAGTAGAACTGGTCTCATCAAGTTGCCCATCCCTGGTCTATGTCATGGAAAGAGCAGGTGTTCATAATGAGTAGAACTGGTCTCATCAAGTTGCCCATCCCTGGTCTATGTCATGGAAAGAGCAGGTGTTCATAATGAGTAGAACTGGTCTCATCAAGTTGCCCATCCCTGGTCTATGTCATGGAAAGAGCAGGTGTTCATAATGAGTAGAACTGGTCTCATCAAGTTGCCCATCCCTGGTCTATGTCATGGAAAGAGCAGGTGTTCATAATGAGTAGAACTGGTCTCATCAAGTTGCCCATCCCTGGTCTATGTCATGGAAAGAGCAGGTGTTCATAATGAGTAGAACTGGTCTCATCAAGTTGCCCATCCCTGGTCTATGTCATGGAAAGAGCAGGTGTTCATAATGAGTAGAACTGGTCTCATCAAGTTGCCCATCCCTGGTCTATGTCATGGAAAGAGCAGGTGTTCATAATGAGTAGAACTGGTCTCATCAAGTTGCCCATCCCTGGTCTATGTCATGGAAAGAGCAGGTGTTCATAATGAGTAGAACTGGTCTCATCAAGTTGCCCATCCCTGGTCTATGTCATGGAAAGAGCAGGTGTTCATAATGAGTAGAACTGATCTCATCAAGTTGCCCATCCCTGGTCTATGTCATGGAAAGAGCAGGTGTTCATAATGTTTTGTACACACTGCATATGAATGAGATTGGCTTTGCGCATCTAACTATACAATGACATTTTGCTTTGTGCATATAATTGTGATAAGTGATAATGTACTGATAATTCCTTGATGACAGCTTTGCATTCTCTAAACCAGTTTCATGAAATGGAATGCATTTCCATTAAAAGGTGTGCCTTGTTAAAAAGTTAATTTGTGGAACTTCTTTCCTTCTCAATGCGTTTGAGCCAATCAGTTGTGTTGTGACAAGGTAGGGGTGGTACACAGAAGATATTTTCTACCCTATTTGGTAGAAGACCAAGTCCATGTTATGGCAAGAACAGCTCAAATAAACAAAGAGAAACGACAGTCCATCATTACTTTAAAACATGAAGGTCAGTCAATGTGGAAAATTTCAAGACGTTTCAAGAAGTTTCTTCAAAGTTCTTCAGGCCTTCATGGTCAAATTGCTGCAAAGAAACCACACTAAAGGACACCAATAAGAAGAGACTTGCTTTGGCCAAGAAACACGAGCAATGGACATTAGACCAGTGGAAATCTGTCTTTTGGTTTGACGAGTCCAAATTTGCGGGGTTTTTTTATATATCGGTATCGGCTTATTTTGGTCCTCCAATAGATCGGTATCGGCTTATTTTGGTCCTCCAATAGATCGGTATCGGCTTATTTTGGTCCTCCAATAGATCGGTATCGATGTCGGTGTTGAAAAATTATAATCGGTCGACCTCTAATCTAGTCAGCCAGACATGTTGCGTACACCTGCTGTGATTCAGTCAGCAAAGACCTAGCTAAGGAAAACAATGGGTTAATAGGTTGGACTCAGGCCTGAGTGTGTGGGCTGAGAGTCTTAGCTTTAAGGCGGTGAACTGGGATAAGGGAAACCAGACAATATGTTCACCTCTGCCCTGACCCAGGTCTACAGCCAGCCAATCAACCGCAGCATTACTGAACAGCCAATCACCAGTAATGTTACAGGAAGATTGAGGAGGCAGAGGGACCTCAAATCCCTATTAAAATAGACACAACTCTGTATTATTATGGAGTTAGTAGTATCTCTCTCCAAAGCTGAGAAGGTCAGGCATAAAGGAACATTGGCCCAAGGCAGAGTGAGAGAGATGGGCTAGGGGCAGGGGTGGGGTGTAGTGATCAGTGGATGGACCTCTCTTCCTTCTCCAAGGACTGAGGGGTACCCTGGCAGAAATGAGAGCGTCAGGTACTGCCAAAGCAGCATCCATGCGTACACGCAACGAAGGCTGCCAAACACTTGCACACGCACACACACACACACACACACACACACACACACACACACAGAGCTTGGCTGAGGTTGCACCAACATCTGGTGTGCTGTGTGTGGGCCGGCCACTCCAAGGCCAGGCAGAAAGAAAGCAGACCAATGTGCCAGCGGGCATAAGCACCCACCAGAGACTGGCACGTGGAGCTCTGCCAGCGCCTGGAGAGGAGAAGGGGAATGTAATAACACTATACCCTCTCAAACATGTGGTGTGTGTGTTTGAGAGGCAGGATGTGTGTGTGTGTGTGTAAATTATTGTAATCTATTTAACTATTATCAGTGTGGGCTGACCCGTTTGATCACACACACGCACAGTTAAGGTCACATATAAAGGGCATTTTGTCTCTGGCAGTGTTTTCTGTGTGGGGAAGTGGAGAAACCGAATCCTCCACCCACTCAGTGCCCACAGCACCATTTTTCAGACTGTGTTTTTTATTAGAGAGAGAACCCATAGCAAAGGCCTGGTTGCTATGCTACGGAAGCTCAGCCGGGACCAGCTTTTGAGGCAGTCAAAGAAACCCCTCCAACTCACACAAGACACTGCCCAGACGGACAAACAGACTGCTCTTTCATTACAAACAGACATCTACACACTAGTTCTCTACACTCTGTGGAGAGGCATTACAAGAGGCACGACTGCTCTTTGTGCCAACTGTGTACAGAGCCCATGTGGAAAAGTGTGTGTGTGTGTGCATAAAACAGAGAGGGGCAGATGAGATTATTTGTGGCTGCTAACTCTTGCCTGACTACTGCAGGCTTCTCTGTTTCCTCACTGTCAGGGTATCAGGGCAGAAAGACAGAGATCCTTAGCATTGTCCAAGAACTGTGAAATAAGGAAACATGTTTGAAATGGCACTAGGGGTATTTTAAATTGAACTTGATAAAAAAATAAAACGTTTTTGTTTTTGATTCTGTAAACTATGGTATTCTATGCAGTAGTAGATAATAGGCTCAGTAGTACCAAATTAATGAATGGACATAAATAGGATGCAACACTGGTGATGATTCATTCACTGACTTTTTTTTTGGAAAGGGGGTGACGGAGTTCTCTTTTTCGATTCAACATAAACTTACCACAGTCATTGTGCAAACGTGAATGTACAGCTTTAAAATTGTGTTTTGACAACATAACTCTTGATAATTCGACCAATTAAAGCGGTCGAGATAGAAAAGTTATAGCCGTATAGGCCTACTTTCCTATCCAGTCCAAATCACCTGTTGCAACAAATAAGCCGAGCTCTACAGGTGGTGCAGGGCAGGTATGAGCTCTTTCTTTCTTGTGTAACTACTCAATATTCTGTCTATAGGTCTAACTGTGTGTGAAGTGGCTACTACCTAGATTCATTTGGGAGGTGAGAAATGTTGGTATAAATAGGGGGAAATACACTTTTAGAGTCCAATTTGCATTTGCTTTACAGGTAGCTAGGATAATTAAGCTCGCTAAATGGCTACATCTGGATGCTTTGCCCATCAATATTAATGGACTCCAGCACAGAGTTGTATCGATAATAAACAACTCACCATGAGCCACAACTTCATCATCAATGTCTGGAACTGTCTGCACCAACAAACAATACTTTCCATAGCTCCAACTCCCACTGCTTAATATTTAATGCCCTTCATCAGCATGCCTATTCACAGCTATCTGTGTGGACACTTGGGTATTAATTTTATGAAGGGCAGTAAAAGGTAAGCAGTGGCCTGGTCTCAGACAAGACGTAACATAATAAATCAAAGTAAATCCGGGAAACTCAAATGAGTATGATATTTTACATTTTGTATGGTTACATATGACAGAAGATTACTTAAGGCTAAAATGAAAGGAGTGTAGTTGGTTGGGTAGGCGTATAATGTGAACGTCAAGCAACCAAAAGGTTGAGTGTTTGAATCTCATCATGGACAAATTCAGCATTTTAGAAAATACTGAATACTGAAATTGCAATTCATAACATAGCGTACAAATTGCAATTCGTAACATAGCATACGAAATGGATGATGGACATCCACAAATGAATACATACCATTTAGGGGTGTGAACATTTAAACATTAAAAAATGTCAACCAAATTGGGATCCTAACCTTTAGAAAAAAATCCCTTACTGAAAAACATTTTTTCTTCACAAAATTAAAATCACAGTGCAGTTATCACAAAATTACCACTAACAGGTCCCGATCATCATCATGAAGGGAAAATAATTGAATTTAACAAATACATAATGCAACAATGCTGTAATGTTGGGAGAAAAATAAATGTTTGCTACTTTATTAACAGGAGCTGTAGCACATGAGGAAGAGCGAGAGGCTCGAAGCAGAGCAGCAGCTCAAATGTTTGTGACTAGGGGAGCAGGAAGAGAGAAGAAAGATAGCAACCAGATCGACTCGCGCTGGTAGACTCACTTATTGCTAGTTATTTATCATCTTATTTGATTACATAGTACCTGTTTTGACTGCATCAAACAGAGACGTTGGTTACGCTAGCTAACGTTAGCTAGGCTAATTGAGACTACATAACTCACCTTCCGAAACCGGCAGTAAATAACAGCTCCATTCAGATGATTCATTATAGCTTACCTGTTGGCTCTTGGTGTAGCTGGTCCTTATCATTTACCTTTTAGTTCTGTCATTTTAATTCCATCTTACATTGATTAGCCTATAGTTCAACTACATGGGCAAAAGTATGTGGACACCCATTCAACTTAGTGGATTCGGCTATTTCAGTCACACCCGTTGCAGGCAGGTGTATAAGATCGAGCACAAATCCATGCACTCTCCATAGACAAGCATTGGCACCTTTCCAACAAGTCAGTTCATTACATTTCTGCCCTACTAGAGCTGCCCCAGTCACCTGTAAGTGGTAGGCCACACAAGCTCAGAACGGGACAGCCGAGTGCTGAAGCACGTATAAATGGTCTGTCCTTGGATGCAACACTCACTACAGAGTTCCAAATTGCCTCTCGAAGCAACGTCAGCACAAGAACTGTTCGTCGGGAGCTTCATGAAAAGGGTTTCCATGGCTGAGCAGCCGCACACAAGCATAAGATCACCATGCGCAATGCCAAGCATTGGCTGGAGGGGTGTAAAGCTCCGGAGCAGTGGAAACGCATTCTCTAGAGTGATGAATGACACTTACATTCTAGCAGACAGACGGACTAATCTGGTTTTGGGGGGTGCCAGGAGAACGCTACCTGCCCAAATGCATAGTGCAAACTGCCAAGTTTGGTGGAGGAGGAATAATGGTCTGGGGATGTTTTTAATGGTTCGGGCTAGGCCCCTTAGTTCCAGTGAAGGGAAATCTTAACGCTAAAGCATACTATGACATTCTAGACAATTCTGTGCTTCCAACTTTGTGGCAACAGTTTGGGGAAGGCCCTTTCCTGTTTCAGCATAACGATGTCCCTGTACACAAAGCAATGTCCATACAGAAGTGGTTAATCAAGATCGGTGTGGAAGAACTTGACTGGCCTGCACAGAGCCCTGACCTCAACCCCATTGAACACCTTTGGAATGAATTGGAACTCCATATTAATGCCCATGATTTTGGAATGAGATGTTCAGCAAGCAGGTGTCCACATACTTTTGGCCATGCAGTGTATCTCCTAATAACTTGCCATAGGGATGGTCTAGCTCTGTGACTGTAGCCTAGTACCAGTTTGATGACTTGTGATTGGATGACGACAAGATACATGCGGCACTCATGAAAAAAGTAAGGGCACCAGCAGCATAAATTATACAATTTTCTCTCACCGCAGTAAGCCCGATTGTAGACCATCTGCAATGTGAATTCACGTGGACTTTAATGAATTTCGTATTATTTGAATGGAAAACCGAGAAAGAAACCAGCTGTTTAAACGTGAATGGTTTCCCCATTTGTCACATCTAATACCAAACGAAACATAACATATATTAAATGGAGGGAGATTCACATGAACTATGTTACGTCTACCCCTGAGTCCAGGTTGCGTTTGTTAATGCAGATAATTCCAGGCTAATTCCAACGCGTAGAATTTGTATACTCACTAGGGTGATTGGCATAGCCTACGTATGGGTGGCATGTGAAACCGCAGCACGACATAACTCATTGCTATTTTTTTTTAAAGGCTTTAAATGATGCATCTGTCAGCAAATGGCGTATCTTTCTTTGATGCGGGAGGCTGTGACAGGTAAACACATCCATTCCTCATCGTCCAGGCCATTCGGCGGCAAGAGACACGATGGGGAGGGCTCGTGAGCCACTGCACGAGAAATGCGATACTCAGCAACAACGCTGCCAGTTCCGCACAGTGATACAATGGAGCACAATAGCTGATAACGCGAATATATTCTCTCCCAGATATCATAACGTCCACTACCTGTCATAAACAGGCCAGTAGGCTATAGCTGATTGCCTTGCTGTATGATACTGTAAACATGATTTGTTTGTGTGATCTGCTCTCATGCTTCTGGGTAGAAGCCAGGCAGGAAACTTTCATTCGTGGGTGGCATTTGTAATACAATGTATCGGTTTGCGAGTTCCATGTTCGCTCTTTGTGGCATAGCTACAAACTATCCCCAACGCAGTTTTTTCGGGCGAGCCGTAAAGCCAAGAATGTGTTAAGCCGCATTATCCCGAAACGGGATAGGATTGAGGCACTGCTACAAAAGGTAACTACGTTACTATACCCATTCTCCCATGCAGCTCATCGCTACTACAGTACCCAATAGTCCCAGACGTGGTAAAGAAACATGGATCGCCTTATTTACTCAACACAGCCACACGTGCAAAATACCATTCAATAACTCTTATTCAAATCGTTTAATTCTACAATTGATCCCCTTAAATCAATTAGGCTACAGGAGAAACGTTGAAATCTCCACAAACGTCAAATGAGTGAAAGGAAAGCCAAGCCAACCAGATCCGCGAAATGCAGGTCTGTGACCAATGGGAGAGCTTGATTAGTGTTTCTGCAGTCTACCAACATCGACTCTGCTGCAGGAGGCCGTCCGGGGGTTTGGCTAGGTAGGCCTCGATGAATATACACAAGAACAAAGTTTGGAGCTATTAAACCATATTCCCGATTGTAAACAAAACACTGGAATAATCCCGCATACCGAGTCGTTCAATGCGGTCAACACTGCACAAACGCGTGCCCCTGGTTCCCATCACGTATGCCACTTTCAAAGCCGCAGTCCGCTTGCTAGCGTTTAGCCAACAGTAGTACACTGACATCCATATCGGGGAAGTTGATAAATTATATTTCCCAGAACATTTTGAAAATCGGAAGGACAGGTTTACCTTGTTCTAACTCGACGTGTCCGTCTTGATCACATCGCTGCGTGTGTTTTCCCAGCCAAACTAGAGTAAAACATGTCCATTGTCCCGTACCAGGAAGTCAGCGCTCTCCCAGAACAGAACACTTCTCAAACTCACTATGGAACCCCTGCAGGGCGCTGTGCAATCGATCCCACTCCAGGTAGCAATGCGCCGCACGACAGGCTTATCTCACCCGCCATGTTGGATCCGAAACGAGGTTGCGGCACATAGGTGGCGAATAGTAAAATATCACTAGTTGTCACTTGCACCTTTTTAATTGTTAAGACAAACACTTACCAACAAAGGAAAAGTAGTCTCATAGTCTTCATAGGCATAATGACAAGTACTGCGCACGAGTCTTGCTAATAGCCTGTTAATAAACCTGGTAGAGTATAAATTGTTGATATTGATATTAAATATTAAAATAACTTTCTCAGCGTTCTCATATCATACATTTCAAGTGAAAGCATCAGGTGGCCTGAAAGTATTTTAGTTATTTAGAATAGGCTACTTAAAAAAAAAAAAAAAATATATATATATATATATTCTACAAAATGTATTCTGCTATTCTGTTATTATTTGTGACCAGCAACTCATAGCCTTAACCCTTGTATTTGTTATTGAATGCTGAAGATCACTGTTATTACTACTAAAGTGTATATTCTGCAAAGTGATACTGCTCTTCTTATCTTAGCGGGCCATCAACAAGACAAACCAACCTCTATTTATTCTTAGTGTGAAGTATCCACTGTACTATGCTTGGCTGGACTGTTTCACACAAAACTCAGTCAGTCCACTGAGATAGGATATTCTCTATCTATACTGTATAGTGTTTACATACCAGTGATCCCACTGAGGGAGAGGAAACTGCTTGTATGCACAACCAAGTCAGCCTGAATAGGCACTTATTATCTGATCGATACATTATCAATTTCTAACAATTTATAACAAGGTACAAATAGAATGTTAAAACAATGTTATAACATGGCCTGAATGATCCATATGCATCCTATCCATATGATCTGAAGGTTTTGCCAAACTGCACAGTACCAATAGCCCATGACTAAGGCCCTTGAGAACAAACAAAGCAGTTGTGTTTGCAGAACAGTGATAAGCTTTTATACACAGATAGTGGGGATGGGCACATATTGTATTCTACAGAACCCGTTAATCCTGAAAGTCATTTTATGCCTGCCAGTTTCCAGGAACATTATCTACAGTACCCACTTTTTAAAACAGGCATGATATCAGATACTCTCTTTCTATGACACATCTAGATACTGGACTGGATGTCTAATATTATACCAGCCCCGGTGTGGGTCGTAGTCTTAGTATAACAATCTGTTTGGCTCTGTTGTGTGTGTGTGAAACGGACATCAGTGCGCTGCTAACATTTTTGCTTTCCTCCACTGTCCCTATCCCCATACCAGGCTTGAACCAGTGATTCTATGCTCGCAAACACACGACTGCCCTCTTTGACAACGTACCAATCGTTTCTGCTATGCAAAAATATCTAATTCGAAAGCTCCATCGGCGACATTTCTAGCTAGCTGTGGAGGGAGTTTACGGTACGTTCTTAACTCTGTTACTTGTGCTTCCCAGTGATGTGTGGCCCTCTTCTAACAGAGGCGTTGTGAAACAAAGATGGTGTATAATGTGTGCAGCGCAGTGCGGTAGAGTATTTACCTTTGAGAGTGTTATTGGAAGAACATAGAGACTGCTTAAAGGTTATGCTAACTGGGGCCTGTGCCTCCTTGGCTGACTTCAAATGAGAATAAATCGTTCTGAGATTTCACTACAAGTCACTAGCAATGTCTACACATTGACGTGTTTGTTTTGAGGTTACTATATAAAGAGACTAGACACAATACACAGGGTATACTGTAGCAGGGTTTGATGTTTATTACCTTTTAATGGGTTTCAAACATCTAGATTCTATTCCGAAACAGTCACAACAATTTAGTCAAGCAATGTATGCATTTATGTGTTTGTCACTTGTTGTTGAACACACATTATGGCAGACAATGAACCGCAGCCTCATTCAATTACAAAGCAAACTAGGAGTGCTGTAGAGAAGTCACAAACAAACACATTAAACTATTTCACCAGCGTCAGGGGTCAATAACCCTTTACAGAAGAGATAGAGACCACCATGTTCTTTTGGGAACAGTTAGCTAGTCTAGGAGTCTGAGTCACAGGTGGTAATCTGGGCAATCTCTCGTTATCTATCTCTCCCAGTTAGAAACTCTGTCTCGCTCACCTTGTTAGTGTCACACTTTATGTCCCATCACTTATATTAATGTCACACCTAACGAGGTTAAGGCATTGGGGAGACTGTCACACTCCCACAGTTCACCCGCTGTGTGTGTTAATTTAATGGCCTATTAGGACTGTGATTGTGGCAGCGGTGTCTGCAAACCAAGTCTGCCCCAACAAGAGTAACTACTCAAATAAACAGCACAGTATGCTGCCTGACTGATACACAGAGGGATAGTAGTAGATTGTTTTCACTTTGTGTACAGTTTTTGTTTGCAGAAATTATTTCAGCATTTTATTACAGTCCTGGAGGACATTTAAGTACAGCCCTCAGAAATCAAGAAAAATATGTCTATCCCAGCAGGGGAGAAGTGGAGGCAGTCTCCATCCTAATGATCCTCCTTCATGTTGGTGACTGTGGACCCACAGATACACAGGGGTTCTCTGGGTGTGGACCAGGAATCAAACACCCACGAGGAGCCGAGGATGCTTCCCATACTGGAGAGCCTGCATAGGAACAAGCAGGAGAGGTAAACAAACAACACACCCAAGCTTCAATAGAAATCATATAATAGTGGATCACATTTATGGGCTCTAACCACCTCGTAACCTTAATGGTTTACCTTTTACAATTCATGCACAAGCGATAGGTAGCACTTACTGTGGCCTTTTGTTATTTGAAGGAAAATACTTATTTAATGGTGCATAAAGTTTAACAGCATCATATGTTTTTATGAGACTTCAGATCAGACTAATGGAAATAAAAACATGTTCCAGCTGCATGTTTCTTCATAGTCACCAGATGGCAGCAGAGTACTGTATAAATCAAATAGTAAGTCATTTTGGGAGCATTTCTGAAAATGTAAGTTTTGGATATTAACTCTACATACAGTGCCTTGCGAAAGTATTCGGCCCCCTTGAACTTTGCGACCTTTTGCCACATTTCAGGCTTCAAACATAAAGATATAAACTGTATTTTTTTGTGAAGAATCAACAACAAGTGGGACACAATCATGAAGTGGAACGACATTTATTGGATATTTCAAACTTTTTTAACAAATCAAAAACTGAAAAATTGGGCGTGCAAAATTATTCAGCCCCTTTACTTTGAGTGCAGCAAACTCTCTCCAGAAGTACAGTGAGGATCTCTGAATGATCCAATGTTGACCTAAATGACTAATGATGATAAATACAATCCACCTGTGTGTAATCAAGTCTCCGTATAAATGCACCTGCACTGTGATAGTCTCAGAGGTCCGTTAAAAGCGCTGAGAGCATCATGAAGAACAAGGAACACACCAGGCAGGTCCGAGATACTGTTGTGAAGAAGTTTAAAGCCGGATTTGGATACAAAAAGATTTCCCAAGCTTTAAACATCCCAAGGAGCACTGTGCAAGCGATAATATTGAAATGGAAGGAGTATCAGACCACTGCAAATCTACCAAGACCTGGCCGTCCCTCTAAACTTTCAGCTCATACAAGGAGAAGACTGATCAGAGATGCAGCCAAGAGGCCCATGATCACTCTGGATGAACTGCAGAGATCTACAGCTGAGGTGGGAGACTCTGTCCATAGGACAACAATCAGTCGTATATTGCACAAATCTGGCCTTTATGGAAGAGTGGCAAGAAGAAAGCCATTTCTTAAAGATATCCATAAAAAGTGTCGTTTAAAGTTTGCCACAAGCCACCTGGGAGACACACCAAACATGTGGAAGAAGGTGCTCTGGTCAGATGAAACCAAAATTGAACTTTTTGGCAACAATGCAAAACGTTATGTTTGCCGTAAAAGCAACACAGCCCATCACCCTGAACACACCATCCCCACTGTCAAACATGGTGGTGGCAGCATCATGGTTTGGGCCTGCTTTTCTTCAGCAGGGACAGGGAAGATGGTTAAAATTGATGGGAAGATGGATGGAGCCAAATACAGGACCATTCTGGAAGAAAACCTGATGGAGTCTGCAAAAGACCTGAGACTGGGACGGAGATTTGTCTTCCAACAAGACAATGATCCAAAACATAAAGCAAAATCTACAATGGAATGGTTCAAAAATAAACATATCCAGGTGTTAGAATGGCCAAGTCAAAGTCCAGACCTGAATCCAATCGAGAATTTGTGGAAAGAACTGAAAACTGCTGTTCACAAATGCTCTCCATCCAACCTCACTGAGCTCGAGCTGTTTTGCAAGGAGGAATGGGAAAAAATGTCAGTCTCTCGATGTGCAAAACTGATAGAGATACCCCAAGCGACTTACAGCTGTAATCGCAGCAAAAGGTGGCGCTACAAAGTATTAACTTAAGGGGGCTGAATAATTTTGCACGCCCAATTTTTCAGTTTTTGATTTGTTAAAAAAGTTTGAAATATCCAATAAATGTCGTTCCACTTCATGATTGTGTCCCACTTGTTGTTGATTCTTCACAAAAAAATACAGTTTTATATCTTTTTGTTTGAAGCCTGAAATGTGGCAAAAGGTCGCAAAGTTCAAGGGGGCCGAATACTTTCGCAAGGCACTGTATATTGAATAAATATTTTGCCCCAAAACATCCAGTGTCTATTTGGTTATTACAACGTTTGTTTAAAGTACTATGAGAAAACAAAAGTAGGCCTTCCTTTGTATTTTGTATTTGCATTTATTAGGGATCCACATTAGCTGCTGCCAAAGCAGGAGCTTCTCTTCCTGGGGTCCAAACACACCAAAGCACCCACATTACACATAAAACAGATGAAACAGTGAACTATGTTTGTACTGAATGAGCTAAAGATAAAACAGTACATCATATAACATCCCTACATCACCACATATCCACAACACAAAATGTTCAATTCCACCATACAACAACATCACAATGTGTGCGTATGCATGTCTGTACCTTTGTGTGTGCTTCTTCACAGTCCCCGTTGTTCCATAAGGTGTATTTTTTACGCTTTTTAAATCTGATTATACTACTTGCATCAGTTACCTGCATCAGTTAATAGAATTCCATGTAGTCATGGCTCTATGTAGTACTGTGCGCCTCCCATAGTCTGTTCTGGACTTGGGGACTGTCTGTCTGTCTGGTGGCATGTCTTGTGGGGTATGCAGGAGTGTCCGAGCTGTCTGCTAGTATTTTAAACAGACAGCTTGGTGCATTCAGCTTGTTTGTCAACTCCTCTTCGAAAAAACAAGCAACGATGAAGTCAATCTCTCTTCCACTTTGAGCCGTGAGAGATTAATGACATGCATGTCATTAATGTTAGCTCTCCATGTACTTTTAAAGGCCAGCTGTGCTGCCCTGTTCTGAGCCAATTGTAATTTTCCCAAGTCCCTCTTTGTGGTGCGATAAAACTAGGGCCTATAGGACCTGCCTTGTTAAGGCAGAGCAGCGCTTTGTTAAGTGTTGGGGTCATTTCAGTCGCTGTAGTAGCTGACTTGTATAGTGTTGAGTCATCCGCATACATAAGCACACTGGACTTACTCAAAGCCAGTTCCATGTCATTAGTAAAGATTGAAAAAAGCAAGGGGCCTAAAAAGCTACCCTGGGGAATTCCTGATTCTACCTGGATTATGTTTGAGATGCTTCCATTAAAGAACACCCTCTGTGTTCTGTTAGACAACTCTTTATCCGCAGTATAGCTGCGCTGAAGTCTAACAAGACAGCCCCCACTATCATGACACAAGGTGAGACCCAGATGCAGAGACAGGAAGCAGATGGTTGGAGTCTTACAATATTTATTAATCCAATAAGGGAAGGCAAGAGGATGGTCGTGGACAGGAAAAAGGGTCAAAACCAGTTCAGAGTCCAAAAGGTACCGAAGGGCAGGCAGAATCAAGGTCAGGGCAGGCAGGAAAGTAGTCCAGAGCCATGCATGAGTCAAAACCGGGAAGACTGTCAAAAAGAGAATAGCAAAAGGAGTACGGGAAAAACATGCTGGTTGACTTGACTAACATACAAGACGAACTGGCACAGAGAGACAGGAAACAAAGGGATGAATACACTGGGGAAAATAAGCGACACCTGGAGGGGGTGGAGACAATCACAGGAACAGGTGAAACAGATCAGGGCGTGACACCCACAATAATTTTATCATCAATTTCTCTCAGCCAATAATCCGTCATTTGTGTAAGTGCTGTGCTTGTTAAGTGTCCTTCCCTATAAGCGTGCTGAAAGTCTGTTGTCAATTTGTTTACTGTCAAATAGCATTGTATCAAACACCATTTTTTCCAGAAATGTACTAAGGGTTGGTAACAGTCTGATTGGTCGGCTATTTGAGCCAGTAAAGGAGGCTTTACTATTCTTAGATAGCAGAATGACTTTTGCTTCCCTCCAGGACTGAGGGCACACGCTCTCTAGTAGGCTTAAATTGAAGATGTGGCAAATAGGAGTGGCAATATCGTCCACTATTATCCTCAGTAATTTTCCATCCATATTGTCAGACCCCGGTGGCTTGTCATTGTTGATAGACAACAACAAAACATTTCACCTCTTCCACACAGACTTAACGGAATTCAAAAGTACAATTCTTGTCTTTCATAATTTGGCCAGATATACTTGGATGTGTAGTTTCAGAGTTTGTTGCTGGCATGTCATCCCTAAGTTTGCTTATCTTGCCAATGAAAAAGTCATTAAAGTAGTTGGCAATATCAGTGGGTTTTGTGATGAATGAGCCATCTGATTTAATGAATGATGGAGCCGAGTTGGCTTTTTTCCCCAAAATATAATTTAAGGTGCTCCAAAGCTTTTTACTATCATTCTTTATATCATTTATCTTTGTTTCATAGTATAGTTTGTTTTTCTTTTTATTTAGTTTAGTCACATGATTTCTCAATTTGTACTACATTTTTACCTTTTGCCTCATTCATCTCAACCAATTTTTCAATTCCTCATCAATCCACAGGGATTGAAGTTTTTAGTCATTTTCTTAATGGGTGCGTGTTTATTAGTAACTGGAATAAGCAATTTCATAAATGTGTCAAGTGCAGCGTCTGGTTGCTCCTCATTACACACCACAGACCAGCAAATATTCTTTACATCCTCATGAATCAGTACAAAACCTATTGTTTGACCTCTTATACACTATATTAGGCCCAGCCTTTGGAACTTTGGTTTTCCTAGATATGGCTATTATATTGTGATCACTACAATGTTCTGCAGCATTAGTAAAGATGTGACCAATACATGTTGATGATTTCATTCCTGTGCTGTTTGTAACTACCCTGGTAGGTTGACTGACAACTTGATCCAGGTTGCAGGCACTGGTTACAGTTTGAAGCTTTTGGGCAGCTTAAAGAAAACCAGTCAATATTTAAATCACCCAGAAAATAGACTTCTCTGTTGATATCACATACATTATCAAGCATTTCACACATATTATCCAGATACAGTCTGTTAGCAGTTGGTGGTGTATAGCAGCTTCCCACAAGAATGGGCTTTAGGTGAGGCAGATGAACCTGTAGCCATATTACTTCAACAGTATTTAACATTAGATCGTCTCTAAGCTTTACAGGAATGTGGTTCTGAATATAGACCGCAACACCACCTCCGTTGGCATTTCTGTCTTTTCGGTAGATGTTATAACCATGTATTGCTACCACTGTATCATCAAAAGTATTATCTAAGTGCCTTTCAGAGAGAGTCAGAGTATGAATGTCATCTGTTACAAGCAAGTTATTAACTTCAAGGACCTTGTTTCTCAGGCTGCATATGTTAATTTGGGCTATTTTTGAGTTCTTTGCTGGGTTGCTTGATTGTTTTTATTGCAAAGCTTATCAGAAGTAGACTTGCTCATGTTATTTATAAACAATAATATAAATATTGAAGCTGGTAGTGCAGGGTGAGCTGCACAAAGAGGTCTTCCTACTAGGGCACACCGCTTCAGTGCTAACAGTGTAAATATGGTTCATAGGCTCATGATTACTACATACAATAGCTGTAGGATCAACAGAGGCATTCAGGGCAGTTAGGGGGACATAAATGAAGTGACTTACATTGTGTCTGCCAACGCCCCTGGGATAATGTACATTTGATGCAGCATTATGATGACTCATTGTCACAATGGTAGGGATTAACTGAGCTGGTCTCGGGTCATTGATACGTCATTGTTTCAACGCAGCCTTGAAATGCGTGGACAGAGTCCAGGAGCCAAGATGATTTGGATGGGACTCCCGTCACTCCTGTAGAGTATCTTCTGTTTCCAGAAGGTGTCAAAGTTTTCTATAAAAGTGACTCCAGCAGAGCTACAGTGATCTTTTAGCCAGATGTGTAATGCCAGTAGCCTGCTGAATCTTTCACACCCGCGGCCAAATGATGGTACTGGACTTGAAATGATTGGCCGTTTTTTGGAGTCTTTTAATGCTAAAATCAGTTCTTTACAATCCATTCTCAGATGTTCCGAGCTAGCCCTCCTGATGTTGTTTGACCCCACATGGACTACGACAGTGTCAGCTCCCGGCATCTGTGGTAGAACAGTCGGAAGCAGCCTTGTTATGTCCTGTACTCGTGCTCCTGGGTAGCACAGGGTTTTTGCCTTGGGTATCAAGATGTTTCTCATCATAGAGCTGCCTATGATGACAGCTGGTGATGTTGAATGGGCCGGTCTCTCAGGCAGCCTCACGGCCTGATGAAGGTGGGAGCTCCCAGGATCTGAACCCGAGGTAGAAGCCACCGGAGAGCGAGACAGAACAGAGGACGAAGACACAGGTACCTCCAGATCCGATCTTGAATGGGAAGCCCCCAAGGAAGAAGGCACCGGAACCTCTGGATCCAGGGTGGCAAAGTTGTTTCTGGTCTGTGTCAGGTCCAGGCTCAACATCTCCCGTTGCCAGAGTATGCTTTCTCCGAATTCCACAGCGAGTGACGTATCTCCATGGCTGTTTGGTTGGGTCGAGAACAGCTCAGTTCTGAAGGAAAGGGGGAGACTTCGGGGACTGAACCCTGCAGATCACCGCCCAGTCGACTGTGGAGAGCCGACACGGCGGCGACACTTCCACCAGTCTAGAACAGCGGTGGTGATGCCCACATATAGAATTAAACCTCAAGTTTTTGTTAGGCTAAACCAAAGTGGAGATTGTATTCTAGATAAGGAATTCTTGTTTTGCTCATACTTTCATTGGATGCTCTTGAACCTGCAACCTAAATCTGGTGATGCAGAGGACACCCCTCCTTCAAACCCTCTCTGTGTGGCCATCCTGCCCTCTTCCTTATAATGATGGGGAGTTTCTGAAGTTTGACTTTAGAGTTGGACATGGGATTTCAATCAACCTTACCATGGTTAAGTTAATGTTCAGGGAACTATTTTTATTTGAAACTGCTGCCCTGGCTCGATTCAAACCTTGGGCTAGATTCTAAAAGATCTGCGCTAGCCGACATCCACATAGCGGTCATTTTGACGGTGCCGGAGGTGGAACCGCGTTACAGATCCACAAGTGGCTCCTTGTGTTACTTTATCGCGGACACTGCCATTGGATGCAATGAAACCACACCCAACTTTATATCTGACAAATCCCATGCAGCCGCGTTAGAAGTTCATGCAGCCGCGTTAGAAGTTCATGCAGCCGCGTTAGAAGTTCATGCAGCCGCGTTACAAGTTCAAGCATGTCAATGCGCGATGTTCTATTGTCTACACCTCGATTAGTCTGGTATAGCTTTTCCCATAGACACGTATAGGGGAAACACTTGACTTCCTGCAATTATTTCTAGCATCGATAGAGCCTACACTTTCTAGCGCCGTTTTGAACTGCTAATGCAGTTGGGATAATAAGGAAGGGAGTGGTTGGTGACGCACAAGATTTGTCATCTCCTACCGCAGTTACACCTCCAAACATCCTCTATGTGGATGTCAGCCAGTGCAGGTTAATGCTCGACCTGATTGAATCGAGGGCTACGTTATTGTTTCGTGGCTTTAGGTGTTGTGGAAGGTGAAGAGGGGGAGAGTTCAGTCAGAACTAGTGGAGCTCTCTGGAATGACTCCCACCGTGTCCACCAGAGGTCATGAGTTCACTACTTTCTCAACTTGTCTCCTGTAATGGCAGTGGCAGCTAGTGTGTAACTGTCTTATATTGAAGTTGTATCTACTATGCAGACCTGGAATATGGTTTCTGTTATGTAATTCTGCAGCGGTGCTTTCCACCTGAAATACACAGATATGTGGAGGAATCTGTGGCTGTGGGTTCAATCCTTAGCTTGTGTGTATTTCTTCACATTCAGAGTGTGAAAGAGCCGGTGGCTCTGTGTTAAGGTTCTCTCCTCTGAAGCGCAGGGTTGCAGGTTTGATCCCTGGCTCATCACCTGGTCGTGTTGACGCTCTGGGATAGTTGGAAGGCTGTCAGAATTCATGAGGATGAATACCTGGGATCCCCTCTCCAGCAAAGTGCAGTGGTTATGGAGAAAAGGTAACCTATTGTCTGGAAACGCAGGAACCCCAGGAATTTCCCCCCTCTGCCTTTACAGCCAACGCCACTTTGTGTGGCAGCAGCTCCCAAAGTGGCTCTGACTCACTGACCAGCAGAGTCCTCAGTAGGCAACCATGCTCAGGAGCTGGCACCTAGGTTTAAAACCTACAACCCTGTGCTTAGGTGGCAAGATCCTTACTCTGTGGCATTGATAGGTGCAGAAATGTAATCAAAAGCACAGGTGATGAGACTTGAACCCCAAACCCTTAGCTTCGAAGTAGATCTTTATCCCCAGAGCCACTGACTCATCACACTTTTGTCTCTTCTCTTTATATATTTGACATTGAGAGATGGAGAATTTTCGACAGAAGTGCCAGATATAAGATTTGAACCTATGACCTCTAGGTTGCAAGACAAGGTCTCAACCCCAGAGCCACTGACATTGTGAGTTGGGGAGATTAACCTACCAGTAGTAGATCCCTTGTAGATCTTACTGTGGTCTTCTGGGCTCTGCCAGTGACACCCTTTGGCTCCCATGATGTAGATGCACCCGTGTCTGTTGCAATGTCCTTAGACATTAGTGTCAATCATTTATATAAGGATAATTAGAGCAGCATATTGGCCACTTTTAAAGTGTCACCTCCCTTTACGGCCAGTGGGACTGGGATGTCTCCGTCTGTTTGCAGCACCAACCTCAATCTGTTTGGAGTGTCTGCGTACCGCCTGTCGACAAACCTCAGCTGTAATATGAGCACTTTGATAGATTAGATGAGTTTCCTGTATCTCTGCTAGGAGGTGGGGGGCAACAGCTTCCTCTCTGGGTGATTAATCTTCATTAGGCTCATCAAACAATCCTCTTCCCATCTCCTGTTCTCTCTCACACTTTCCCATCTCCTGTTCTCTCTCACACTTTCCTATCTCCTGTACGCTCTCACACTTTCCCATCTCCTGTACTCTCTCACACTTTCCCATCTCTTGTTCTCTCTCACACTTTCCCATCTCTTGTTCTCTCTCACACTTTCCCATCTCCTGTTCTCTATCACACTTTCCTATCTCCTGTTCGCTCTCACACTTTCCCATCTCCTGTTCTCTCTCACACTTTCCTATCTCCTGTACGCTCTCACACTTTCCCATCTCCTGTTCGCTCTCACACTTTCCCATCTCCTGTTCTCTCTCACACTTTCCTATCTCCTGTACGCTCTCACACTTTCCCATCTCCTGTTCTCTCTCACACTTTCCCATCTCTTGTTCTCTCTCACACTTTCCTATCTCCTGTACTCTCTCACACTTTCCCATCTCCTGTACTCTCTCACACTTTCCCATCTCCTGTACTCTCTCACACTTTCCCATCTCTTGTTCTCTCTCACACTTTCCCATCTCCTGTACTCTCTCACACTTTCCCATCTCTTGTTCTCTCTCACACTTTCCTATCTCCTGTACGCTCTCACACTTTCCCATCTCCTGTACTCTCTCACACTTTCCCATCTCTTGTTCTCTCTCACACTTTCCCATCTCCTGTACTCTCTCACACTTTCCCATCTCTTGTTCTCTCTCACACTTTCCCATCTCTTGTTCTCTC
Source organism: Oncorhynchus clarkii lewisi (assembly GCF_045791955.1). NCBI lineage: Eukaryota > Metazoa > Chordata > Actinopteri > Salmoniformes > Salmonidae > Oncorhynchus > Oncorhynchus clarkii. Next base: position 14,002,768 of record NC_092167.1, read on the forward strand.
TCACACTTTCCCATCTCCTGTACTCTCTCACACTTTCCCATCTCCTGTTCTCTCACACACTTTCCCATCTCCTGTTCTCACCCGCTCTCTCTCTCTCTCCCACTTTCCCATCTCCTGTACTCTCTAACACTTTCCCATCTCCTGTTCTCACCCGCTCTCTCTCTCTCTCCCACTTTCCCATCTCCTGTACTCTCTAACACTTTCCCATCTCCTGTTCTCACCCGCTCTCTCACTCTCTCCCACTTGCCCATCTCCTGTAGTTACTCTCCATCACTTTCCCACAGTGGTTGAAAAAGTACCCAACTATCATACTTGAGTAAAAGTAAAGATACCTTAATAGAAAATGACTCAGGTAAAAGTCACCCAGTAAAATTCTACTTGAATAAAAGTATAAAAGTATTTGGTTTTAAATATACTTCAGTATCAAAAGTAAAAGTATAAATCATTTAAAATTCCTTATATTAAGCAAACCATAATGGCACCATTTTCTTGTTTTTATTTTATTTGCGGAAAGCAATGGGCACACTCCAACATTCAGACACAATTTACAAACGAAGCATGTGTTTAGTGAGTCCGCCAGATCAGAGGCAGTAGGGATGACCATAGATGTTAAGTTGATAAGTGCGTGAATTTGATTATTTTCATGTCCTGCTAAGCATTCAAAATGTAACGAGTACTTATGGGTGACAAGGAAAATGTATGGAGTAAAAAGTACAATATTTTCTTAAGGAATGTAGTAAAGTAAAAGTAGTCAAACATATAAATACCCCCCAAAACTGCTTAAGTAGTACTTTAAAGTATTTTTACTTAAGTACTTTACACCACTTCTTTCCTATCTCCTGTATTCACTCTCCCATCTCCTGTACTCACTCTCCCTCACTTTCATATCTCCTGTACTCACTCTCCCTCACTTTCCTATTGCCTGTTCTCTCTCACTTTCCCATCTCCTAAGGGGTACACTACAACATAGGGGCAAAAGTTTGGTTTTAGAAGTGGGGGGGACATATTAATAAATAAAAATATATATAATATTATTTAAAAAAATGTATGGGTAGATCAGATTTAATATTGCAGATAGATTGTGGCTTCCAATGTAATTGTCTGCATCATTTCCAATCTCCCATATATTTTTGGGGTAAATATACAGTACCAGTCAAATGTTTGGACACACCTACTCATTCAAAGGGTTATCTGTCACGCTCTGACCGGAGTATTCTTTGTTTTTAAAAAATATATTTTGGTTAGGTCAGGGTGTGACGAGGGTGGTATGTGTGTTTTTGTCTCATCTAGGGGTTTTGTACTGTCTAGGGGTTTTGTAGATTTATGGGGTTGTTTCCATCTAGGTGTTTATGTAGGTCTATGGTTGCCTAGATTGGTTCTCAATTAGAGGCAGGTGTTTATCTTTGTCTCTGATTGGGAACCATATTTAGGCAGCCATCTTCTTTGGGTATTTCGTGGGTTATTGTCTATGTGAAGTTGCCTGTGGCTGCACTCGTTGGTCATAGAGTCACGTTGTTTTTGTTTAACTGTTCTTCGTGTTCTTCCTTCAATAAAATAATAATTTATTTGAATCACGCTGCGCTTTGGTCTCCCCTTTACGACGAACGTGACATTATCTTTATTTTTACTATTTTCTACATTGTAGAATAATAGTGAAGACATCACAACTATGAAATAACACATATGGAATCATGTAGTAATCAAAAAAGTGTTAAACAAATCAAAATATATTTTATATTTGAGATTCTTCAAAGTAGCCACCCTTTGCCTTGTAAAATATAAAAAATAAAGAAAAACCCTTGAATGAGTAGGTGTGTCCAAACTTTTGACTGGCACTGTATGTATATATATATATATATATATATATATATATATAATTATTTTTCTAGAATGGTGCCCCACCTGCCCTGAATGACGGGTCGCCACTGTAATGTAAACCAACTTTTGGCCAGCTCTTTCTCTAACGGGACATCAACTGGCGAAAGCTTGCCAAGTTAATTTACTCCTGAAATGTGACAAAACAAAGGCTACAAAACATGTCCGTACAAACAACTGCTGTTAGATAGTAATACTAGCAGCCTCTTATCGCTATCTAACTAGAAGCTAGAGCTGACCTGTCTGTGGAAGCTACTCGAGAGGGGATGAAACATTAGCTAACGTTACATGTCAGTTACAATTATAGATCAGCACTGTGAATAAACACTAGTTAGCAGTTACCTAAAGATGAACTAGTTTCTGATATTTTTACAACTCGGTGAAAGACCGTAACGCGTACGCTGAACTATGCTCAACTATCCCATGCTGGCCCAGCCAGCCTTCCAGAAGCTTTGCCTTCACACAGCCTGTCAGCCCGCTTTGTGGTGTCCGCATGGTCCTAAATCAAGTCGAATAAACACTCCTAACAGCCTACCCAACCGCCCAGAGGCATCCGCATGGTCACAAACCACACCGTTATGTTGTTTTGTATCACATTCCAATGATAAAACTGGGGGGTACAAAAATGCATTTTCAGAATGTGTGTCCCCAGTGAATGTTGTGAACCTGCTACAACGCAAGATCAAGGAGTTAGCCAGCTAACTTGCCTGAATTTTCTGAAATACATAGTTTGTTTTTAGAAAGATAAGCTTGAAATGGGCTGCCATTTTGGATGGCTACAATTTTTACGGGCTCCTAACCAATCCCCTGTATATTTTGGTATTTTTGGTATTTTATTAGGATCCCCATTAGCTGTTGCTAAAGCAGCAGCTACTCTTCCTGAGGTCCACACAAAACATGAAACATAATACAGAATGACATAATACAGAACATTATTAGACAAGAACAGCTCAAGGACAAAACTACATACAGTACATTTTTAAAAAGGCACACGTAGCCTACATATCAATGCATACACACAAACTATCTAGGTCAAATAGGGGAGAGGCGTTGTGCCGCGAGGTGTTGCTTAATCTATTTTTTGAAACCAGGTTTGCCGTTTATTTGAGCAATATGTGATGGAAGGAAATTCCATGCAATAAGGGCTCTATATAATACTGTACGCTTTCTTGAATTTGTTCTGGATTTGGGGACTATGAAAAGACCCCCGGTGGCATGTCTGGTGGGATAAGTATGTGTGTCAGAGCTGTGTGTAAGTTGACTATGCAAACAATTTGGGATTTAACACATTAATGTTTCTTATAAAGCGAAGAAGTGATGCAGTCAGCCTCTCCTGAACTCTTATCCAAGAAAGACTGGCATGCATAGTATGTATATCTATGCATGCCAGTATATACCCTTGTTATTAATATGTAATATTCTTGTGTTACTTTTTGAACTTTTCTCAACTCTATTTCTTGAACTGCATTGTTGGTTAAAAGCTCGTAAGTAAGCATTTCATGGTAAGGTTTACACCTGTTGTATTCTGCGCATGTGTCAAATACAATTTCCTATGAACTGTAACTCAGTAAAATCTTTGAAATTGTTACATGTTGCGTTTATATTTTTGTTCAGTGTATATTTACTCTCCCTCTCACTTTCCCAATCTCATGTTCTCTCTCCCTCTCACTTTCCCAATCTCATGTTCTCTCTCCCTCTCACTTTCCCAATCTCATGTTCTCTCTCCCTCTCACTTTCCCAATCTCATGTTCTGACTCCCTCTCACTTTCCCGTCTCCTGTTCTCTTTCTCTCCCTCTCTCTCTTCCTTTTCCTCTGTAGAAGTGTCTGGAAAGTGCACATCCCAGTTACAGAAGGAAGTGTTTTTACTGTCCCCATAGGGAGTCTGGTAGAGGGAGAGTGTGGCAGTGTTGTGTTGGAAGTGTGTGCTGTGCCGGTATCCCTGTAGGGTGTCTGAACATTTGAATTATGGAGAGGTTCTGTGTAGCGGTGATGTAAACACTGCTGTGTCTGACAGTTCTCTCTCAGACTATTCTATTGTATAAACATAGTGCAGTGTATTACTTGTATATCATTTGTAACTGTCAGTGCCCTACTATTTCACTACTATTAGTCTATGAAAACCCCTTCAAACAGTCTTGCTAGTGTCTACTGCTATCTTGACAGTACCTTGCCTGAATACTCGTTTTTTTAAACAAGTGACCCTGACGGCATGTGTCATGAAGAAATTAGCATAGTCTGATGTTTGATTGACTGATTTGAGTTTTAGTGATGCGGATTACCTGGTTAGACGTAGTACTTTTCCATGTTACTTAGATGTTATGTGTTGGAGGATCTTACCTGACATGTGGCTGTATTCTCCAGGTGAGGTCAGAGGTCATAGTGAGTGTGCACCTACCTGACTGGCCCTTGTTGATAGCAGGTGATGCGATGGTAGAGTTGCTTCAGCAGTCCTGGTTGCGAAACTCAATTCCGGTGAAAACACAGTTCTATTATTGAGTTTCACCCGTCTCCCCCTATTTGTCAGGAAATGGACTCTGCAAAGTGTCAAAAGCGTGCTTGCCAATGTTGAAGGATGCTTGCCAATGTTGAAGGATGCTTGCCAATGTTGAAGGATGCTGGCCAATGTTGAAGGATGCTTGCCAATGTTGACTCCAATGCTTCTTGATACACACATGAAACGGTTGAGCGTGAAACACTGGATTCACCTGGTCAGTGTCATGGAAAGAGCAGGTGTTCCTAATGTTTTGTCTACTCAGTGAAGGTTTGGATATTTACCAGGTTGAGCGTGTGTAAATTGGGAAATAAGAACCCCACAGTTACGCCCTTTCATAATGTCGTCAACTTGACATGGCAGAATTGGAGGAATTTTCCTTGCGTCCCCTTTTTCTGTCAGACAGATAAAGCATTAAATGTGTTTTTTTTAAAGACCTTTTCCCCACCTCCTTTGGCTTTGGATTGTCGAACGGAAAATGGATAACCACATGAGAGAGAGAAAAAAAACAGATCCTCTTCCTGAAATTCTAGGTGAGATTATGATAATAGTAATCTACCTACGGTTATGATCCTCACGCTATGAGTTTTATTGTAGGTCCTCCCTAAAAACCAAACAATATTTCATAATAGGCTTGGTTGAGTATTGCACTGATGAAAGAAAAAAATATATCCCTTGACGCAAAAAAAAAAGCCTGAATCGTTGCAGTTGTTTGCCTCCAGCACCAGCCAGACCTCATTTTTATAGATCAAAATTGTTGTGAGGCGTAGAAATGAAGGGTCCTGTAAATGTAGCAGGACACACATGGTGTGAGATCCTTCTATAAAAGTACACACACCATTCTGTAATTGGATACATTGTCATTGGTCAAATTGATAGGGAATCTATGTTTAAAGGGTGTAGCTTTGACTCTTTCCTTTCCTATTTCTCTACATATTAGGAGATGCAGTAGTGACACGGTACAGAAGTGGAGTTGGACACAGACATAGTAGACAGACCATGCCCAGAACAGTGTACAGCACAGGCCAATCCCTGATGAGGGAACCCTCACATTGGCCAATAGCAGCCGTTTCCTAATCAGGGACAGCAGAAAGACCTGCCCTCTTTTGAAACCTTCCGGCCAATTAGGTAGTCAGGCAGAGACACGTTGGAGGATGACGCAAGGCCGGTAGGCACAGAGCTCGATTTATGAGAATTCAATTGTTGTGAGAGAGATGAGGTCAGATAACAGTTTTGTGTTCCTACAACTCACAAAATCCTGTCATGCTATTTCTTGTTGAAATGTTTTTCATTATCATGGGCACCATAGAATTTTGTTGTACAAATTTGATTGACAAATTAATTTTTTCCGAAAGGTGATGAACTGTCACATCATCTTGGGCTACCAAGTAATATACATAGACACACCTTGATGTATATGTACCATGTTTACTGAGGACACCATAGTGAGTTGTCACCTGGGGATGAAATCAACTGTACTATGTGTAAAACAAGGAACAAACACCAGAGAGGAAAAGGAGAGATTGAGAAAGAAAAGGAGAGATAGAGAGAGAAAAGGAGAGAGAGAGACAGAAGAGGAGAGATAGAGATGTGAAACGTGGGGTTGTGTGAAACATTACGACATCAGACAGCCACTGGAACACGACAACAACAACAACAACAACAACAACACACACACAGAGACGAGTATTAGGAAAAATGGTTTAATATCGGAGACAGAAGCAAGTAACTGCATCACACAAGAACATACGTTTACAAAAATAATTCGGACTGCTTCAGCTACACAGTTAGTTCACCGGGGACAGAGAAACCAGAAACATCTCAACAGTTAAAAGCAAAAACCTCTAATTAGTTTATCTTTTAATTAAACTAATACATTAATCCACTGAAGGTGACTAAATATTTATATTCCTAATTGTCTTATCATGTAGACGTCACAATACAGAAGTTAAATGAAACTTACCGTTTTTTTGTTTTGTATAGACAAAACGGCTATAACCATGTATAAGCCAAAAAGAAACCAACACTCGCCTAACCCCTCTTTGCGAAAATAACAACACCGAAGTAAGGAAAATTAAGGAGTTAATTAATTAAAGAAACCAAGCCAAAGTTCTTCTAGAAAATCGTATATTAAAAGACAACGTTCTTGATGCCAGCTATAAATCATACTCGGGGAACCAGTCAACAAAGGTCAGGCCACATCATGAGGCCAGACAGGTTTGTTTTTCTAATAGGTTTTTTTGTTTCCTTTAATCTCCAGTATAAAAAGTTTCACTGGTACAAAATGCATAAGTACAATCATTTGTAGAAATAGGAAAGCCTGCATTTTTTGTACTTTTCCAATCCCATCCAATGACAGATTTCGAAGTGTTGTCAAACAAACATACATCACGCTTACAGAATCCACTGAAATGCACTGACTTTGGCTTCTCTCAAGACAATACTTAAAACTATTGAAATCCTTTAGAATCAAACAAAATGATATTAATCTACAGACAACAAGCTCTTTACGGCACAGAAAGAGAGAGAAAACAAACATTCCCCCCCCAAAACTAGACATAATATGCCAAAATGCAAAGAAACTACAAGTTGTTTTTTTCCTTTAAAATGTAATTGTTTGATAAATAGCACTTTAGATAATTAAGAAAGAAAGAGAACAGAGAACGGAACAGTGACAAGATTGAAAGATTACAACAAGCATCGGTGATGACAGCCCCTGAGATGTGAGGCACTCAACAGACATTCCTGTCTAACGGTCTGTCTGCGGAGGACACTCTTGTGCTTTTTCAGAAACATCTAACAGACTGCAACTTCAATCAGACTACACTGTGCCAACCCGTGGTGTGTGTGTATGTGTGAGTGAGAGATTTGGGAATTGGGGGATGCTTAAGTTTTGTAAAAACACACACATGTCCATACATTACCATCTCCCAAAGTATAAGTAGTTGGCTAAGGGTGGAACCCGAAAACCAAAGCCTCTACGCCTGCAACTCATTATGCTGCACCGTGAGTTGATGTAACTCTGTTGTCTGTTTATGTTACCTAATGTATTTAGAGTGCAAAGATGTTCCTCACAGATAGGATTCCTGAAGGGTCTGAGGCCTAATAGGGCAGCTGTCTTATAAGGAGACTACGATCAGCTCACGTTAATGACAAAATGATCTATTAACACTGATATATGTGTCGTATGACATATTGACAATCCTGATTACTTTTGTGCAGGTAGTTAGAGCTGTTTTTATGGCATTTGGGGCGGCAGGGTAGTGGTTAGAGCGTTGGGCTAGTAACCGAAAGGTTGCAAGTTCAAACCCCCGAGCTGACAAGGTACAAACTGCCTGAACAAGGCAGTTGTTCCTTGGCCGTCATTGAAAATAAGAATTTGTTCTTAACTGACTTGCCTAGTTAAATAAAGGTCAAATAAATAAAAATGACTCATTACTGCTTTAGGAAATGTCAATTTGATATGCTATGGACTCAACTGAAGTTTGGCCTCTTGGCTGAGACTGTTGTTTTGCTGTCTCTAGTTTTATTTCCCCTGTCTGCACTTTACGAACCCTCCTCCATTTGGCTCGGTATTTCAAATAAACCTTGTTATTCTGTAAAAAGACGATGAAACGGATAACAACAAACTGTTTTATTTTCCTTGGTTGTCAGTTTGAGAGCCACACTAAATAAGAAGGTGGCCATTTTGCCTCTCTACTCTGCGTTGTGGGACAAAATGGTGACACGCTTACCCAGAGTTGGAGAAGCTGGAGGTACAGTACAACACAGTACACTTAGACTTGGCAAACACCACCTACTTACATACAGATGTTTAGATCCGATTAGACAAGTCTTTCGATACAACACTCCCTGGTTAAGGCGACTGGTGAGTTTTTGTATAAAATAGTGCTGCGTTTTGCAGACCGTAAACTTGGTTTCCAGGGAAGGGAATCGGGGCAGTTTTACAGAATACTGAGACTGACGGACAGACAGCATTGTGTCATGTAAACGGATTGACTATGAGAATCTTGACGTAATACTTTGGCATCTCAACACTGTTTTGGCCAGTTACACTACATTACACAACATTTACAACAGGGCAAACATATTTTTGTAATAATGGTGTAATTACCAATACTGGTACATGTCCATATGAAACTGTCAACTGAAGAAACAACAACACCAAACAGCTGAAAATCATTCTGTACTATCAACGTTGTTTTATCTGGATCTGGGGAGGGTTTGAGGCTTGTGTGGGAAAGTCTTGCCCTTCACTTACCTCATGTAAGCAACGCATTCATGTTGTTTGAGGTGACACATACATGACCAGCAAATAACGATGCCCCTTCCCAGTCTGTAGCAACTTCAACTAAACACTTGCCCTTGATTTAGTTTATAATGAGAGAGACGAAGCTTAAAATAAGGCTTGACATTTGTCAAAGCGAAAGGATGAAGCGAGAGTGTTTGGAGAGAATGTGAGTGTGAGTGTTCATGTAAGGGCTTGTGATAAGGCTTTGCAGAATTTTCTGTATAATGGCTCATGTGAGAACTGTGTGTGTGAGTGACATGTTGATAGAGAGAGCGTGTGAACAGCAATGTAAAGACTGGTGGGCAGGAACATGGAAACTGGACTGTAGAGGCTCTCACACTCAGGGGCTCTCATACACAACAACAAAGTAAAGTCAACTGTGAGGTCTGCGTGTGTGTGTGTGTGTGTATGTGTGTGTGTGTGTACACGTGCTAGTGTGAGTGTGTGTGTATATATATATATATATATGACACATGGGCACTTTTTACATCTTTACATAGAAAAGCAAAACATGAACAGTTTCAGGCAACAAGACCACAGAATAGCAAGTTAACAAACTCTTTTTTAAATCTATATTTTTACATATGAGGGATCCATACAAAACACTTAATAAAATACCCATGTTATCAAATAATTTGACAAGAAATACACTGACGCGCTATAGACAGGATGTACCTTCAAGTTTTGGCACTAAACTCCACCGACCTCTTTTTTTTCTTTATAAGAAAAGAAAATCACATTATAATGAACAACAAAACACATCTAAATATTGTTTCCCACGATAGAAATAAAATGATATTAACATTGATGCTTCACAAGCCGACATGTTATATATATATATTTATATATTCATATATATATATATTTTTTAGGAATTTTATATAGCTAATTTACCCAACAAGAAATTTAGCAAATCGGGACTGCTTAAAAAAAAAAGACAAAACAATTATAATAGTATTCATATGAAAGGCTTTGTCTATTGTTCAAGTAAACAGATTTTTTTTTTAGTCTTCTCTTTTAAAACATGAGACACTTAAGACCGTTAGACTTGTAATGAAACCAAAACTAAACTCACAAGAAGCACCAACGTTAACGCGGGTTACAGGCATTTTCCTTTTTTTTTTCGCTCTATAATTTAAACAGTAGAAAATATAGGTCATTTCTTTATCATGTGCATTTAAACCACGGATTGTCTATCTGTGAGTCAGTTCAGCAAAAGGTGACACGTAGGTAGCATTTCTCCCCCCAAACAGGGCAAGTCTTTTTTTGTTGACATTTTTGTAATACCTTAAACTACTCTAGAAAAAAGTGGTTCTATATATACTTTAATGAGAAACAGAGCCACTTAAAATGGCCTTATCAAAAAACTTTACACTGCCTGAAAAATGTAAAAACAATTACAGAGCTCTGAGAGAGTCTAATATTGATCAGACAGTTTTTATTCAGAACTGTTTGGAAGTTGTCTATTTTTCATGGACACCGACAGTGTCTGCTTCTGGCCTCATATTGCTAGTGGAGCCAGAAACAAGACAGCATGCCAATCCCTGTGCTGAACTTTCAAGTTTACTTTAACTGAAAAAAGGAGCAAAAAATGAAACCCAACATAAAAGAAGGAAACTAAACATAACTAAATGAATCTAAGGGAAATCATTTTGCCACGGGGTTTTTCTGTTTTTAAAAAGAAACGTTTTGTTTTTGTCTGTAAGAGTTCAGTCTTTTTGTATGAATGATGCTATACTTCTTCACATTGATTCGCTCCCCCCCCCCCTCCTCCCTCCCGCCCTCCTTCATCCACAATGTACCCCATCCACCCCACCTCCCCAAAATAGAACATGAGGTCACATGCAAAAAAAGTCCAAAAAAGGTCAAGCTAAGTTCAAAAGGTCAGTAGGCGGAGACCAGGTTATGATCAGGTGAGCTCAGAAAAGACATCAGAAAACAATGACGGGACGATGAGACTTTTTTGTATAATTTTGTTTTTGGACGCCAGGCCACAGAGACATGCTAGGCAAACGATGAGCTAACAGGCATGGAGATGGGTTCTATAGGAAGAAAACAGGGGAGAGGAGAGAGTTACACACAGGACAGAGAGCCAGGGCACCACATTACTACAGCATTAAAATCAGGGGAACAACAACAACAAACAACAAAACAACAATGCAAACCACCAGGCCATAATGGCAACACCACTCACTCACTACACAATTGGCAATTTTTTTATCTATCATTATTTCATTTTTTTTGTACAAAAATGATTTACAATTTGGATTAATACTAACAGACAAACTAACAGACAAACACACTATCACACACTCATACACAGAGCACCCAAAGTTATATCCATCAGTACCACATGCTTCTAGAGAGCAAGGAGGATGGATTGTAATTTGGGAGAAACTGTTTAAAAGTTTTTGTACAGTACAAACGAACGAAACATACACGTGAACAAAAAAACGAAACGCAAGGAAAGGTTGAAATTTGGCAGGTGAAGTACAGAGAGAGAGAGAGAGAGAGAGAGGTGTGTGACAGTGAAGGGAGGTGTGTGACAGTGAAGGGAGCACAGGCAGAGAGAGGTGTGACAGTGAAGGGAGCACAGACAGAGAGAGGTGTGTGACAGTGAAGGGAGCACAGACAGAGAGAGAGGTGTGTGACAGTGAAGGGAGCACAGACAGAGAGAGGTGTGTGACAGTGAAGGGAGCACAGACAGAGAGAGGTGTGTGACAGTGAAGGGAGCACAGACAGAGAGAGGTGTGTGACAGTGAAGGGAGCACAGACAGAGAGAGGTGTGTGACAGTGAAGGGAGCAGAGGCAGAGCGAGGTGTGAACCTGGCTCTGTTCTAGAGAATTCTACAGTTCCGAATTTCAGAAGACCACTCAACAAGGTTCTATTCTAACGGATTCTGTTCTTTGTAGGAGTCCAATAACTTAACGATAGGCAATAAATAAAATCATTTTTTTTCTGAGGCAGTAAAAATTTTGTATAAAAATAGAACTGCTTTTTTTACAAATAAAATGTACAGGCCTGTGGCTTTCGCTACTTTGAATTTCTTATTTTTATCTCTCAAGAAACATCAAGTATTTTCAGTTAACTTCCCACCCATACATGTTTTATCTTATAGCCTTCATCAGATTCTGGATGTTACTTTAAAAATGTTCTACACAATATCCCTTTCAACAAAGACCAATGTGATCTGACCCAGAAAATCATAAGTTTGCTAACATTGTTTTAGTGTGAAATAAACATTCTCCACATTAAGAAATGAAAATGACTGGAGTCCTGATAATAATGAATTAGAGGAGTATATGGGATGCTGTCGTTGACTGACTAACAGGTGAGAGGCCACTAAGTTTCGTTTTTGAACCCTTTGTTCCATGGTGTCTGTCAGCAGGCATCAGGGGTCAGAGAAGCAGCGGTGGTTGGCCCGGGAAACCAACACCAGGAGGTCAAGGGTCATGTGCATATCGGTGCGTGGTGTGTCAGAAATGAACCCTTTATCTCAGCATTTTATCAGGCCTCAGGTTCACAAAGAGAAAAAACGAAATCATATAGGTTCTGGTTTTTTTTCTTACTCTGTTTTTGGAGTAACGAAATTCTTCTCATAACAGTATATAAATAATCACGTAGAAAATTAAATATGTTTTACAACTGAAAAAGCTACCGATGATAGCTACTTTTTTTTTTTAAGTGGTACAAAATAAAGGTGGTAATGGAAGCATTCATGTGAAAGATAATACAAAACAATTATAATAGTAATAATAAATAATACTGCTGAACACAAAAGCTAAAAAAACGAAACAAATAAAACTCAAGGAGAAAGTGGTGTCTCCCTCTGGTGGTCAAATGTTGTCTCCCCCCTCCCTCCACTTCCCTCCCCCAGTCCCTGTGTAGAGGTCGTGGCTCGTATGGGGACTTACCCTAGCAGTGGTAACATGGGAGCAGATAGGCCCTAGTGCTAAGATCAGTATGGTTTGCTGTCGTTCTTGGAGCGCTTGAGCTGCACCTTCAGCCTCTTCATGCCGATCTGGAAGCCATTCATGGCCTGGATGGCTGCCTGCGCCGACACGGGATTGTCATAGCTGACGAAGCCTGGGAGGCAGAGAAAGAAATGGACCGGGTACAAGAGAAGAGAGAGGGAGAGCGAGTTAGAGAGAGAGAGAGGGTGCACTAACAGGAATACAACATGTCATTCATACACAGGTGTTGTGTGTTTTCAGTGTGTTTGTGCTGGTGGATGTACCGAAGCACTTGCTCAGGTTTGTCTGTTTGTCAATGAAGACTTTGGCAGAGACCACGTTTCCAAAAGGCATGAACATCTGCAGGATGTCCTGGTCCCCAAACTCCTGGGGCAGGTGGTAGATGAACAGGTTGGCACCTTCAGGCCCTAACAGGAGAGAGACATGGGACAGTAGCGGGTAAGGGTTAAACCCAGAGACATACAGAGTGAAGAGATTATAGAGAGTTAATGCATACGTCTTTATCCCACTATGCTCTCCCCTCTACCCTCAGTGCCCAACCTGTTTTCTGGCTACCCGTGGTTAGTATCGTTGTTGCATTAGTAATCTCACTAGAAAGCTTCTTGTGCCAGTTTGACTATTGCAGTCGGTTCTGGCTGTATTGGGAGTGCATACCTCTCTCCCAACACTCCACCGCTTGATTCCTTCTCTTCCCCCTCAACTCTCCAGAACCGCCTCCACCCTCCTGTCTCTTCCCTCCCCCTTTCCCTTCCCTCCGCCCCCTGGCTCCACCCCACGCCCACTGACCCTCTTTCTGGCTGCCGGCGGCACCTTGCTGCTGCAGCAGGGACTGGCTGTAGAGGGTGGGCAGGGCTGTGGCTGCATACTGCTGGATCCCTGAGTAGGCCTGTGTGAGCGCGTCCATGGTGCCCGCCGTGCCGTTGGTCAGCCCCGCGCCGCCCAGGCTTCCGTTCAGGGCCGCCATACCTGAGAGCATTTGAGCAACTTTACATAAAACCCAACAGTACAAAAAGAAGAGTGCACTTACTCATTAGAGCTCCACTGCAGGTTGTGTTTAATCACACACACACTTATTATACATACAGTACACACTCATTATACATACAGTACACACTCATTATACATACAGTACACACTCATTATACATACAGTACACACTCATTATACATACAGTACACACTCATTCACTCAACACACACACACACACACTTATTATACATACAGTACACACTCATTATACATACAGTACACACTCATTCACTCAACACACACACACACACACACACTCATTATACATACAGTACACACTCATTCACTCAACACACACACGATCACTCAACACACACACAATCACTCAACACACACACACACGATCACTCAACACACACACACACACACGCACACAAAAACACACACACACACACACACACACACACACACACACACACACACACACACACACACACACACACTCAGTATACATACATACACACTCACTCAACATACATACACACTCTACATACACACTCACTTACTTTACACTACCGTTCAAACGTTTGGGGTCACTTAGAAATGTCCTTGTTTTTGAAAGAAAATCAAAAAAAATTGTCCATTTAAAATAACATCAAATTGATCAGAAATACAGTGTAGACATTGTTAATGTTGTAAATGACTACTGTAGCTGGAAACGGCAGATTTCTTATGGAATATCCACATACAGTGGGGAGAACAAGTATTTGATACACTGCGGATTTCGCAGGTTTTCCTACTTACAAAGCATGTAGAGGTCTGTAATTTTTATCATAGGTACACTTCAACTGTGAGAGACGGAATACATTTTATTATTATTAAAAAAAAAAAAAAAAAAAGGAGAGACGGAATCTAACACAAAAATCCAGAAAATCACATTGTATGATTTTTAAGTAATTAATTAGCATTTTACTGCATGACATAAGTATTGCAAGTGTTATTTAATGAAGCTGCCAGTTGAGGATTTGAGGCGTCTGGTTCTCAAACTAGACACTCTAATGTACTTGTCCTCTTGCTCAGTTGTGCACCGGGGCCTCCCACTCCTCCTATTCTGGTTAGAGCCAGTTTACGAGATCTACAATTTCTTGGCAATTTCTCGCATGGAATAGCCTTAATTTCTCAGAACAAGAATAGATGACGAGTTTCAGAAGAAAGTCCTTTGTTTCTGGCCATTTTGAGCCTGAAATCAAACCCACAAATGCTGATGCTCCAGATACTCAACTAGTCTAAAGGCCAGTGTTATTGCTTCTTTAATCAGGACAACAGTTTTCAGCTGTGCTAACATAATTGCAAAATGATTTTCTAATGATCAATTTATCTTTTTAAAATGATAAACTTGGATTAGCTAACACAACGTGCCATTGAAACACAAGAGTGATGGTTGATGATAATGGGCCTTTGTACGCCTATGTAGATATTCCATAAAGAATCTGCTGTTTCCAGCTACAATAGTCATTTACAAGATTAACAATGTCGACACTGTATTTCTGATCAATTTGATGTTATTTGAATGGACAAAAAAAGTGCTCTTCTTTCAAAAACAAGGACATTTCTAAGTGACCCCAAACTTTTGAACAGTAGTGTACATGCATACATACGCACTCATTCACTCAACATACATACATACGCAATGTAAAACACATTTCAAAACATTTTGTACAGGATATGTAACTATATGCACAAAATATTTATTTAATCTGTCACACACACTCACACACATGCATAATACACTTGTTCTACACGTAATATACATTAAAACACATAACACAGAGGTGAATGGAGAGCCTGGCCTGACCCATGCAAACTGGAACACCACAGCAGAAACAAGCAGCCAGTCACTGAAATATCACCATGACAACATCCCTAGCCCCCCCCCCCCCCCCCCCCCCCCCCCCACACACACACACACACTGCACGACACGCACAAGACACTCAAGGCCTAACTTATGTGTTTAACATCCACACTTCAGAACCCGCTAGTGTACTCAAGATCCAATATCTCAATCTCCTCAATGGCGTCGCTCAATCTATCGCTCTCTGACGTTTTCACCACCCACACAGAGGAGAAATCACCTCACTACTGTTAGACCAATCAGACCCCAGACCAACAGTGCCAAACACCAATCAAACAGCACGTCCCTGGCATGCCCCCGTCCTTATTTGGCCATTTAGAAGGTAACGACGAGCAGCAAGGTAAAGAAGGACAGCTACACTTGTTAGTGTGGCTTCACTGCCTAGCAGGGCAACAGTCTGAGGGGATCGATATTCCCAAATGACCCGCCACCCGCCACCATCTGACAGAGAGGTAAACGATGACCACGGCGCTGGAAATTATAGGTCACTCATTTATTCAGGAATAATTGCACCGTTGACCTTTACGATTCAATTAAAGCCTAGATGTGCTTCAATGAAAGAAGGAGGGGAAAGGGGAGGAGAAGATTAATGTGCAACTGGCATTCTCATCGTGTTTGAGCGGAGGGGGGATTTATAAAGTGGATATGGCAACTGTAGGAGAAGCAGGACAAGGTCAGGGGAGAATATGTGGAGAATGGGCTGGTTTTACAGGATCTCTGCTGTCATAACAACCCTGATTAAGGCGACACACTTTGACTTTCCCCCAGAGGTGTAGCAGGACATGACAGGACAGACACTCAATGTGGCCAGAGAAACTCACTGCCATGGCCTGCTACGACTCTAATCATCTGATTAAGGCCACTTCCGTATTCTTTGTTATTTTCAGAATATTTTCTTCTCCACCTCTACTAAAAGGTTTTTCCTTTTTTAGTTGTTGAACAAATGAACCTCTACTTACACACGACATGTACACGACCCCCGCACAGACGTGAAGCGACAATATCAACAGCAGCACTCTTACAACAGGCACCACCCCGTGTGACACAACCAGGAAGCGGATGGGTTCATGAATAAATGGATGGATGTATTGGTAGCCGTGGTCTTTGTGAGGATGTGGTGGGTTAGGGGGGGGGGGGGGGGGGGGGGTGCAGCCTGGAGCATAAAGCCAGGCTGAACAGGTGATTTCTCAGGGAGGGGGCACAGAGGGACGCCACATGGCAACCACGGGCATAGTTTGAGGGTCACAGTGACAGATGTTTGGATCCGGGACTTGGGTGTAATTTGATAGTGTTTAGAGTACCGTCTATAGATCATTACCAGTATTATTATTCATGTTTGTAACACAGACTGGAGGTGGTTTCTAGATATGACGTTCCTCTGCAACAGCAGCGTATCCCTGTGTCTGAGTGATGGCGATGGTGGTGGTGGTGAGATGAGTGGTGAGCGGCCAATGGTCGGTGAATACTCACTGTTGACGCTACCTGCTAGTGCATTAATGTTGTTCAGACCCATGGTGGCGCCAGCCAGGCCCTGCAGAGTGCCCAGAGAGGTCAGAGAGTTCATGCCCGATGAGTTGGCTGTGTTGCCCGCTGTCGGGAAGAGAGGATACCAGGGGGAGGAGGAGGAGAGGAAGGAGTGGGCAAGAGAGGGAGGGAGAGAAAGAGGAAGGAAGAGCAAGACAAGCACGCGCGTTAGAGAAGTGTAGGCATCCAATTGGACGTTTTAGTGACATAAGCAACAACATCCTCCCTGCTCAGACAAACTGGAGCTGAGAGAGTGACAGGCAGGAAGTACATCTCTCTGCCCTCATTCAACACTGAGTGTCCTAGAGAAATGAGAGTAGCTCCCAGGTAACAGTGTACATATAAAGATCCCTCACACATGTGAATGCAGAGCAGGATGAACACAGTAGTTGTGGATGCGTGTTTAGCGATGAAAAGGTGAGGGACTCGGTCGTTTCTTCGTGAGGCAGTCGTGTAATGACCAAACCTAAAGCAGGCAGACAGGCAGGCAAGAGCGCAAGCAAGAGTGCCAGATAACCAACTAGACCCTTCACTAGACTCCTGTTCAGGATCCCACGGTATGACAGAGATATATCTCAGCAAACATTTGGCATGTTTTTTTTACAAGGTTCATTTAGCCCTAGAACGGAGACACAGGCACACACACAGACGCGATCGTGACACACACACACAGACGCGATCGTGACACACACAAACAGACATGATTGTGACACACACAGAGACACGATCGTGACACACACACAAACACGATCGTGACACACACACAGACACGATTGTGACACACACACACAGACGCGATCGTGACACACACACACAGACGCGATCGTGACACACACACACAGACGCGATCGTGACACACACAAACAGACATGATTGTGACACACACAGAGACACGATCGTGACACACACACAAACACGATCGTGACACACACACAGACACGATTGTGACACATAGAGACACGATCGTGACACACACACAGACACGATTGTGACACGCACAGAGACATGATCGTGACACACACACAGACACGATTGTGACACACACAGAGACACGATTGTGACACACACAGAGACACGATCGTGACACACACACACAGACACGATTGTGACATACACACAGACACGATCGTGACATACACACAGACACGATCGTGACACACACACAGACACGATCGTGACACACACACAGACACGATCGTGACACACACACAGACATGATTGTGACACACACACAGACATGATTGTGACACACACATACAAAAGAACAGATCATTAGGGACAAGAGCATGCCTAAGTGCTGAATCGTCCCTAAGTACAATGTGGGTGAATAACAATTGTCCCTCACAGACAGTCGTTTATTTGATTATCCAGAAAGTGTCCATATTCCAGTAGACATAATGTCCACACACCCCTCTAAGTCACGCTTACACTGCATCAGAAAGATTGGATATCTTAAAATAGACTTAGTACAAATGAAAAGCAAGACAGTCTCTCAATGGTAAATTGCCTGTCTTTATCAAATTGAAACTAATATTCAGTCAAAATGTCATTGACGGAGAGTGTTGCCTTTCATTGGCACTGAGCAGAGTCTGAGCATGCACTAATAATGTAGCTCTAGTATCCACAGAACACACGAGAGAGAGAGAGCGAGAGAGAGAGAGAGAGAGAGCGAGAGAGAGAGAGAGAGAGAGAGCAGAATTCACATTTTAACCTATGCTAAGCAGCTGGGTGAAAGCAGGGAGCAGGACAGGCAAAGGGTGATGGGTAACACTAAACAAAGCTCTTATTCACGCTCTGTTACTTGGCTACTCCAGAAAAGACAGCAACCAGGGAACTGGAGGAGCAAGGCAGAGAGGACAAGAGAGATGGTGAAGAGGGAGAGAGAGAGGACAAATGGAGAATGGAGTAAAATGAGTAAAGAGAGACAGGAGGGCAAAGAAAGAGAGAGAGAGAGAGAGAGAGAGAGAGAGAGAGAGAGAGAGAGCAGAATAAGAGAAAAGCAGAGAGAGAGAGCAGAGAGAGAGAGAGAGAGAGAGAGCAGAATAAGAGAAAAGCAGAGAGAGAGAGAGCAGAATAAGAGAAAAGCAGAGAGAGAGAGAGAGAGCAGAATAAGAGAAAAGCAGAGAGAGAGAGAGAGAGCAGAATAAGAGAAAAGCAGAGAGAGAGAGAGCAGAGAGAGAGAGAGAGAGCAGAATAAGAGAAAAGCAGAGGGAGAGAGAGAGAGAGAGCAGAATAAGAGAAAAGCAGAGGGAGAGAGAGCAGAATAATAGAAAAGCAGAGGGAGAGAGAGCAGAATAATAGAAAAGCAGAGAGAGGGAGAGAGAGCAGAATAAGAGAAAAGCAGAGAGGGAGAGAGAGCAGAATAAGAGAAAAGCAGAGGGAGAGAGAGCAGAATAATAGAAAAGCAGAGGGAGAGAGAGCAGAATAAGAGAAAAGCAGAGGGAGAGAGAGCAGAATAAGAGAAAAGCAGAGAGAGAGAGAGCAGAATAAGAGAAAAGCAGAGGGAGAGAGAGCAGAATAAGAGAAAAGCAGAGGGAGAGAGAGCAGAATAATAGAAAAGCAGAGAGAGGGAGAGAGAGCAGAATAAGAGAAAAGCAGAGAGAGGGAGAGAGAGCAGAATAAGAGAAAAGCAGAGAGAGAGAGAGCAGAATAAGAGAAAAGCAGAGGGAGAGAGAGCAGAATAATAGAAAAGCAGAGAGAGGGAGAGAGAGCAGAATAAGAGAAAAGCAGAGGGAGAGAGAGCAGAATAAGAGAAAAGCAGAGAGAGAGAGAGCAGAATAAGATAAAAGCAGAGAGAGAGAGAGAGAGCAGAATAATAGAAAAGCAGAGAGAGGGAGAGAGAGCAGAATAATAGAAAAGCAGAGGGAGAGAGAGAGAGCAGAATAAGAGAAAAGCAGAGGGAGAGAGAGCAGAATAAGAGAAAAGCAGAGAGAGAGAGAGCAGAATAAGAGAAAAGCAGAGAGAGAGAGAGCAGAATAAGAGAAAAGCAGAGGGAGAGAGAGCAGAATAATAGAAAAGCAGAGAGAGAGAGAGAGAGAGAGAGAGAGAGCAGAATAAGATAAAAGCAGAGGGAGAGAGAGCAGAATAAGAGAAAAGCAGAGGGAGAGAGAGCAGAATAAGAGAAAAGCAGAGAGAGGGAGAGAGAGCAGAATAAGAGAAAAGCAGAGAGAGAGAGAGCAGAATAATAGAAAAGCAGAGGGAGAGAGAGCAGAATAAGAGAAAAGCAGAGGGAGAGAGAGCAGAATAAGAGAAAAGCAGAGAGAGAGAGAGCAGAATAAGAGAAAAGCAGAGGGAGAGAGAGCATAATAAGAGAAAAGCAGAGGGAGAGAGAGCAGAATAATAGAAAAGCAGAGAGAGGGAGAGAGAGCAGAATAAGATAAAAGCAGAGAGAGGGAGAGAGAGCAGAATAAGAGAAAAGCAGAGAGAGAGAGAGCAGAATAAGAGAAAAGCAGAGGGAGAGAGAGCAGAATAAGAGAAAAGCAGAGGGAGAGAGAGCAGAATAATAGAAAAGCAGAGAGAGGGAGAGAGAGCAGAATAAGAGAAAAGCAGAGAGAGGGAGAGAGAGCAGAATAAGAGAAAAGCAGAGAGAGAGAGCAGAATAAGAGAAAAGCAGAGGGAAAAGCAGAGAATAAGAGAAAAGCAGAGGGAGAGAGAGCAGAATAAGAGAAAAGCAGAGGGAGAGAGAGCAGAATAATAGAAAAGCAGAGAGAGGGAGAGAGAGCAGAATAAGAGAAAAGCAGAGAGAGGGAGAGAGAGCAGAATAAGAGAAAAGCAGAGGGAGAGAGAGCAGAATAAGAGAAAAGCAGAGGGAGAGAGAGAGAATAATAGAAAAGCAGAGGGAGAGAGAGCAGAATAAGAGAAAAGCAGAGAGAGAGAGAGAGCAGAATAATAGAAAAGCAGAGGGAGAGAGAGAGAGCAGAATAAGAGAAAAGCAGAGGGAGAGAGAGCAGAATAAGAGAAAAGCAGAGAGAGAGAGAGCAGAATAAGTGAAAAGCAGAGAGAGAGAGAGCAGAATAAGAGAAAAGCAGAGGGAGAGAGAGCAGAATAATAGAAAAGCAGAGAGAGAGAGAGAGAGAGCAGAATAAGAGAAAAGCAGAGAGCAGAATAAGAGAAAAGCAGAGTGAGAGAGAGCAGAATAAGAAAAAAGCAGAGAAAAGCAGAGGGAGAGAGAGCAGAATAAGAGAAAAGCAGAGGGAGAGAGAGCAGAATAAGAGAAAAGCAGAGGGAGAGAGAGCAGAATAAGAGAAAAGCAGAGGGAGAGAGAGCAGAATAAGAGAAAAGCAGAGGGAGAGAGAGAGAGGGAGAGAGAGCAGAATAAGAGAAAAGCAGAGGGAGAGAGAGCAGAATAAGAGAAAAGCAGAGGAAAAGAGAGAGAGAGAGCAGAATAAGAGAAAAGCAGAGGGAGAGAGAGCAGAATAAGAGAAAAGCAGAGGGAGAGAGAGCAGAATAATAGAAAAGCAGAGAGAGGGAGAGAGAGCAGAATAAGAGAAAAGCAGAGAGAGGGAGAGAGAGCAGAATAAGAGAAAAGCAGAGGGAGAGAGAGCAGAATAATAGAAAAGCAGAGGGAGAGAGAGCAGAATAAGAGAAAAGCAGAGGGAGAGAGCAGAATAAGAGAAATGCAGAGAGAGAGAGAGCAGAATAAGAGAAAAGCAGAGGGAGAGAGAGCAGAATAAGAGAAAAGCAGAGGGAGAGAGAGCAGAATAATAGAAAAGCAGAGAGAGGGAGAGAGAGCAGAATAAGAGAAAAGCAGAGAGAGGGAGAGAGAGCAGAATAAGAGAAAAGCAGAGAGAGAGAGAGCAGAATAAGAGAAAAGCAGAGGGAGAGAGAGCAGAATAAGAGAAAAGCAGAGAGAGAGAGAGCAGAATAAGAGAAAAGCAGAGGGAGAGAGAGCAGAATAAGAGAAAAGCAGAGGGAGAGAGAGCAGAATAATAGAAAAGCAGAGAGAGGGAGAGAGAGCAGAATAAGAGAAAAGCAGAGAGAGGGAGAGAGAGCAGAATAAGAGAAAAGCAGAGAGAGGGAGAGAGAGCAGAATAAGAGAAAAGCAGAGGGAGAGAGCAGAATAATAGAAAAGCAGAGGGAGAGAGAGCAGAATAAGAGAAAAGCAGAAGGAGAGAGAGCAGAATAAGAGAAAAGCAGAGGGAGAGAGAGCAGAATAAGAGAAAAGCAGAGAGAGAGAGAGAGAGCAGAATAATAGAAAAGCAGAGAGAGAGAGAGCAGAATAATAGAAAAGCAGAGGGAGAGAGAGCAGAATAAGAGAAAAGCAGAGGGAGAGAGAGCAGAATAAGAGAAAAGCAGAGAGAGAGAGAGCAGAATAAGAGAAAAGCAGAGGGAGAGAGAGCAGAATAATAGAAAAGCAGAGAGAGAGAGAGAAAAGAGAGAGAGAGAGAGAGAGAGAGAGAGCAGAATAAGAGAAAAGCAGAGGGAGAGAGAGCAGAATAAGAGAAAAGCAGAGGGAGAGAGAGCAGAATAAGAGAAAAGCAGAGAGAGAGAGCAGAATAATAGAGAGAGAGAGAGCAGAATAAGAGAAAAGCAGAGGGAGAGAGAGCAGAATAAGAGAAAAGCAGAGGGAGAGAGAGCAGAATAATAGAAAAGCAGAGAGAGGGAGAGAGAGCAGAATAAGAGAAAAGCAGAGAGAGGGAGAGAGAGCAGAATAAGAGAAAAGCAGAGAGAGAGAGAGCAGAATAATAGAAAAGCAGAGGGAGAGAGAGCAGAATAAGAGAAAAGCAGAGGGAGAGAGAGCAGAATAAGAGAAAAGCAGAGGGAGAGAGAGCAGAATAAGAGAAAAGCAGAGGGAGAGAGAGCAGAATAAGAGAAAAGCAGAGCAGGAGAGAGAGCAGAATAATAGAAAAGCAGAGGGAGAGAGAGCAGAATAAGAGAAAAGCAGAGGGAGAGAGAGCAGAATAAGAGAAAAGCAGAGAGAGAGGAGAGAGAGCAGAATAATAGAAAAGCAGAGAGAGAGAGAGCAGAATAAGAGAAAAGCAGAGGGAGAGAGAGCAGAATAAGAGAAAAGCAGAGGGAGAGAGAGCAGAATAAGAGAAAAGCAGAGGGAGAGAGAGCAGAATAAGAGAAAAGCAGAGGGAGAGAGAGCAGAATAATAAGAGAAAAGCAGAGCAGAGAGAGAGAGAGCAGAATAAGAGAGAGAGAGCAGAATAAGAGAAAAGCAGAGGGAGAGAGAGCAGAATAAGAGAAAAGCAGAGCAGAGAGAGAGCAGAATAATAGAAAAGCAGAGAGAGAGAGAGAGAGCAGAGAAAAGCAGAGGGAGAGAGAGCAGAATAAGAGAGCAGAGGGAGAGAGAGCAGAATAAGAGAAAAGCAGAGGGAGAGAGAGCAGAATAAGAGAAAAGCAGAATAAGAGAAAAGCAGAGGGAGAGAGAGAGAGAAAAGCAGAGAGAGGGAGAGAGAGCAGAATAAGAGAAAAGCAGAGAGAGGGAGAGAGAGCAGAATAAGAGAAAAGCAGAGAGAGAGAGCAGAATAAGAGAAAAGCAGAGGGAGAGAGAGCAGAATAATAGAAAAGCAGAGAGAGAGAGAGCAGAATAAGAGAAAAGCAGAGGGAGAGAGAGCAGAATAAGAGAAAAGCAGAGGGAGAGAGAGCAGAATAATAGAAAAGCAGAGAGAGGGAGAGAGAGCAGAATAAGAGAAAAGCAGAGAGAGGGAGAGAGAGCAGAATAAGAGAAAAGCAGAGAGAGAGAGAGCAGAATAAGAGAAAAGCAGAGGGAGAGAGAGCAGAATAATAGAAAAGCAGAGAGAGAGAGAGCAGAATAAGAGAAAAGCAGAGGGAGAGAGAGCAGAATAAGAGAAAAGCAGAGAGAGAGAGCAGAATAATAGAAAAGCAGAGAGAGGGAGAGAGAGCAGAATAAGAGAAAAGCAGAGAGAAGGAGAGAGAGCAGAATAATAGAAAAGCAGAGGGAGAGAGAGCAGAATAATAGAAAAGCAGAGGGAGAGAGAGCAGAATAAGAGAAAAGCAGAAGGAGAGAGAGCAGAATAAGAGAAAAGCAGAGGGAGAGAGAGCAGAATAAGAGAAAAGCAGAGAGAGAGAGAGAGAGCAGAATAATAGAAAAGCAGAGAGAGAGAGAGCAGAATAATAGAAAAGCAGAGGGAGAGAGAGCAGAATAAGAGAAAAGCAGAGGGAGAGAGAGCAGAATAAGAGAAAAGCAGAGAGAGAGAGAGCAGAATAAGAGAAAAGCAGAGGGAGAGAGAGCAGAATAATAGAAAAGCAGAGAGAGAGAGAGAGAGAGAGCAGAATAAGAGAAAAGCAGAGGGAGAGAGAGCAGAATAAGAGAAAAGCAGAGGGAGAGAGAGCAGAATAAGAGAAAAGCAGAGGGAGAGAGAGCAGAATAATAGAAAAGCAGAGAGAGAGAGAGCAGAATAAGAGAAAAGCAGAGGGAGAGAGAGCAGAATAAGAGAAAAGCAGAGGGAGAGAGAGCAGAATAATAGAAAAGCAGAGAGAGGGAGAGAGAGCAGAATAAGAGAAAAGCAGAGAGAGGGAGAGAGAGCAGAATAAGAGAAAAGCAGAGAGAGAGAGAGCAGAATAATAGAAAAGCAGAGGGAGAGAGAGCAGAATAAGAGAAAAGCAGAGGGAGAGAGAGCAGAATAAGAGAAAAGCAGAGGGAGAGAGAGCAGAATAAGAGAAAAGCAGAGGGAGAGAGAGCAGAATAAGAGAAAAGCAGAGGGAGAGAGAGCAGAATAAGAGAAAAGCAGAGGGAGAGAGAGAGAGCAGAATAAGAGAAAAGCAGAGAGAGAGAGAGCAGAATAAGAGAAAAGCAGAGGGAGAGAGAGCAGAATAATAGAAAAGCAGAGAGAGAGAGAGCAGAATAAGAGAAAAGCAGAGGGAGAGAGAGCAGAATAAGAGAAAAGCAGAGAGAGAGAGAGCAGAATAAGAGAAAAGCAGAGAGAGAGAGAGCAGAATAAGAGAAAAGCAGAGGGAGAGAGAGCAGAATAAGAGAAAAGCAGAGAGAGAGAGCAGAATAAGAGAAAAGCAGAGGGAGAGAGAGCAGAATAAGAGAAAAGCAGAGGGAGAGAGAGCAGAATAAGAGAAAAGCAGAGGGAGAGAGAGCAGAATAAGAGAAAAGCAGAGGGAGAGAGAGCAGAATAAGAGAAAAGCAGAGAGAGAGAGAGCAGAATAATAGAAAAGCAGGAGAGTGAAGAAGAGGAATAGACGGAGAGAAGAGTGTCTCAATGTGACCTAGATGAACCATCTCCTCCAGAAAACTCCTGACTGCTGTCTGTCTGTCTCTCTAGTCACCAGACCCTGGCCACGTCCAGAGATCACACACGACACATAAAGGTGCCAGCAACCATCTCTCCCCCAAAACAACTCCACTGCACTTAAGGTTCCCGTGTCTCGGAGGGCTTGTGAAGCGAAGAGACAAGTCACTTTAAAGGCACAACAAATCCACACAAACAACCACACACACCCACCCACCCAGTGCGAAAACCGATCACAGACGACATTGAGCTATAGTACTTATTACACACAACGCGTGGGACACAGAATGATATGGCCGTATAGGTGTGCACGTCACATGACACGGTGAGGAGGTGAAGTGCTGTCAGACACAGACACGCAGGCAGGCGCCGGGACGGACACGGCATGGGGTCTCCATGGTAACAACAACACGACGCATGAACAAGAGATGGCGGACACACACCATGGAGCGATATCTTGTGGGTGTTGACGGCAATGACTACGACGAAGATAATGACGGTGATGATGATGAAGATGGTTTGATCATCAGCAATGATGACGAAGAGGATGGTATTGCTGACGACAGTGAAAAGGATGGTGGTGGTAGGACAAGAGGGCAGGTGTCCCCCGCGTTTGACCCCCCCCCCCCCTCTGAAGCGGCGTTACCTGGGCTGGCCAGCGCTCCGAGGGAGGCCGCGTTGGAGGACAGGGGGTTTGCGTTGGGGCCGGCTGAGTTTTGGGCCGCTGCTGCTGCCGCTGCTAAAGTGGCCAGGTTCTGCAACTGCAGAGCACTCATACCTGGAGGAGAGGAGCCAGAGAGGGTGTTGTCAAACCTGGGGACCACGTCTGAACCGCATCCGAAACCGGGTGCTAACCGCGTGGGCGCCGAAGGAGAGGCGTCTACTCGGGTTGACAAGCTGAATGTTACTCATGAATGGTGGTTGAGGTGGAAAGTGCTATATAAATACAATACTATCGTACCATCTTAGTTCACTTTTCGGGGGGGGGGGGGGGGGGGTATTACCAATCCAAGACAGAGGTGATCCTGACAACTGTGGACCACAGACAGACACGGACAGGCTGGACTTAAACTCCTGCAAGGGGGAAGAGAGATGGCACTGGCAACCGCCTGTCCAAGCTCTTCCATAAACACCTGTGGAACATCTCTAGACGTCATCTACCCTACTTTGTCTAGCTTCCTGTTTGATTCTATTGTTGTCTTTTACAGATAACAACGTGTAATATAACAAGACATTTGGACTCTACATTAACATAGAGCTTTGTTCTCTCTGTGCCGTGAGGTTTCTGGAGGCAGTAAATAATGTACAGTATGCAACTCTAGTCTAGTATGTAGGCTAACTGTAGCCTGGTTTACTCATTAGCTACATGGCATTAGCATATGGGCCATCACTTAGGCATAATTAATGAGGCCATGCCAGCTTCTGACTGATGTTAAAATAACGACCATTAAACACCTGCAGGGGTGGTCAACCTCGCACCCTGCACTGTGTGTGACAGTAGCGTGTGTGTGTGAGAGAGAAGGTGTGTATGTGAACAGTTAGAGTGTGTGTGTGTGTGTGTGTGTGTGTGTGTGTGTGTGTGTGTGTGTGTGTGTGTGTGTGTGTGTGTGTGTGTGTGTGTGTGTGTGTGAGAGAGAAAGTGTGTATGTGAGCAGTTAGAGTGTGTGTGTGTGTGTGTGTGTGTGTGTGTGTGTGTGTGTGTGTGTGTGAGACAGAGCGCGTGTGTGTGAATAGAGAAATATGGCGTAGTAGATTGGACATATGCTGAAGTGCTGTTTAGCTTACTGAGAGACAGCTGGTCAAGGCTCCATAAGGCAGACAGACTCACTCTGTAGGACAGAGCAATGAAGCCCCAACGACCAACTCACAGAGAGAACTACGCCCGTTTATAGAACACTCCTGTGGACCCAGGAAAAAGGGGCGGACACCTTGTCAAATGCGAGGTATGTGTCGTATATACAGTCTGAATGTATATACAGTACCATGAATACACACAATAGACACACACACACACACAACATCACATGAACGAGACACCATGAAGAAGATTTTGGCACCTGGGTGAATGGTTAAAGGGCGTTAGGATGATTATTTTTCCACTAACAGTTTTCATTGGACGAGATGGCTCAACCCAGTATGACCAATAAAGAGAAGGTGAGGTGCTCGTGTCCCGATTGGCCCGTCTGACAGCGTGGAAGAACAAGCGTTGAAATCTTCTGTCTTCCCTTCTTCCGGGAACAGCCTGAAATGTTCCGTTTCTGTGGTTGCCGTGACGACCGGCCTGGACAGGAGGTGTGTGTGTGTGTGACGCAGTCACAGTGCAGACTTCTCATGCGATAAACAACACGTGTACATCCGCCAGCTGTCTGTTGTTGCCTGCTCATATACATGTTGTTGCCTGCTCATATACATGCTGTTGTCTACTCATATACATGTTGTTGTCTACTCATATACATGTTGTTGCCTACTCATATACATGTTGTTGTCTACTCATATACATGTTGTTGTCTACTCATATACATGTTGTTGCCTGCTCATATACATGCTGTTGTCTACTCATATACATGTTGTTGTCTACTCATATACATGTTGTTGTCTACTCATATACATGTTGTTGTCTACTCATATACATGTTGTTGTCTACTCATATACATGTTGTTGCTCATATACATGTCTACTCATATACATGTTGTTGTCTACTCATATACTGTTGTCATATACATGCTGTTGTCTACTCATATACATGTCTACTCATATACATTGTTGTCTACTCATATACATGTTGTTGTCTACTCATATACATGTTGTTGTCTACTCATATACATGTTGATGTCTACTCATATACATGTTGTTGTCTACTCATATACATGTTGTTGTCTACTCATATACATGTTGTCTACTCATATACATGTCTACTCATATACATGTTGTTGTCTACTCATATACATGTTGTTGTCTACTCATATACATGTTGTTGTCTACTCATATACATGTTGTTGTCTACTCATATACATGTTGTTGTCTACTCATATACATGTTGTTGTCTACTCATATACATGTTGTTGTCTACTCATATACATGTTGATGTCTACTCATATACATGTTGTTGTCTACTCATATACATGTTGATGTGTACTCATATACATGTTGTTGTCTACTCATATACATGTTGATGTGTACTCATATACATGTTGTTGTCTACTCATATACATGTTGTTGTCTACTCATATACATGTTGTTGTCTACTCATATACATGTTGTTGTCTACTCATATACATGTTGTTGTCTACTCATATACATGTTGTTGTCTACTCATATACATGTTGATGTCTACTCATATACATGTTGTTGTCTACTCATATACATGTTGATGTGTACTCATATACATGTTGTTGTCTACTCATATACATGTTGTCTACTCATATACATGTCTACTCATATACATGTTGTTGTCTACTCATATACATGTTGTTGTCTACTCATATACATGCTGTGTACTCATATACATGTTGTTGTCTACTCATATACATGTTGTTGTCTACTCATATACATGTTGTTGTCTACTCATATACATGTTGTTGTCTACTCATATACATGTTGTTGTCTACTCATATACATGTTGTCTACTCATATACATGCTGTTGTCTACTCATATACATGCTGTTGTCTACTCATATACATGCTGTTGTCTACTCATATACATGTCTACTCATATACATGCTGTTGTCTACTCATATACATGCTGTTGTCTACTCATATACATGCTGTTGTCTACTCATATACATGCTGTTGTCTACTCATATACATGCTGTTGTCTACTCATATACATGTTGTTGTCTACTCATATACATGTTGTTGTCTACTCATATACATGTTGTTGTCTACTCATATACATGTTGTTGTCTACTCATATACATGCTGTTGTCTACTCATATACATGCTGTTGTCTACTCATATACATGCTGTTGTCTACTCATATACATGTTGTTGTACTCATATACATGTTGTTGTCTACTCATATACATGTTGTTGTCTACTCATATACATGCTGTTGTCTACTCATATACATGCTGTTGTCTACTCATATACATGCTGTTGTCTACTCATATACATGCTGTTGTCTACTCATATACATGTTGTTGTCTACTCATATACATGTCTACTCATATACTGATGTGTCATATACTCATATACATGTTGTTGTCTACTCATATACATGTTGTTGTCTACTCATATACATGCTGTTGTCTACTCATATACATGCTGTTGTCTACTCATATACATGTTGTTGTCTACTCATATACATGTTGTTGTCTACTCATATACATGTTGTTGTCTACTCATATACATGCTGTTGTCTACTCATATACATGTTGTTGTCTACTCATATACATGTTGTTGTCTACTCATATACATGTTGTTGTCTACTCATATACATGTTGTTGTCATATACATGTTGTTGTCTACTCATATACATGTTGTTGTCTACTCATATACATGTCTACTCATATACATGTTGTTGTCTACTCATATACATGTTGTTGTCTACTCATATACATGTTGTTGTCTACTCATATACATGTTGTTGTCTACTCATATACATGTTGTTGTCTACTCATATACATGTTGTTGTCTACTCATATACATGTTGTCTACTCATATACATGTTGTTGTCTACTCATATACATGCTGTTGTCTACTCATATACATGTTGTTGTCTACTCATATACATGTTGTTGTCTACTCATATACATGCTGTTGTCTACTCATATTGTTGTCTACTCATATACATGTTGTTGTCTACTCATATACATGTTGATGTCTACTCATATACATGTTGTTGTCTACTCATATACATGTTGTTGTCTACTCATATACATGTTGTTGTCTACTCATATACATGCTGATGTCTACTCATATACATGTCTACTCATATACTGTTGTCTACTCATATACATGCTGTTGTCTACTCATATACATGTTGTTGTCTACTCATATACATGCTGTTGTCTACTCATATACATGCTGTTGTCTACTCATATACATGCTGTTGTCTACTCATATACATGCTGTTGTTGTTGTCTACTCATATACATGCTGTTGTCTACTCATATACATGCTGTTGTCTACTCATATACATGCTGTTGTCTACTCATATACATGCTGTTGTCTACTCATATACATGTTGTTGTCTACTCATATACATGTTGTTGTCTACTCATATACATGCTGTTGTCTACTCATATACATGCTGTTGTCTACTCATATACATGTTGTTGTCTACTCATATACATGCTGTTGTCTACTCATATACATGTTGTTGTCTACTCATATACATGCTGTTGTCTACTCATATACATGCTGTTGTCTACTCATATACATGCTGTTGTCTACTCATATACATGTTGTTGTCTACTCATATACATGTTGTTGTCTACTCATATACATGTTGTTGTCTACTCATATACATGCTGTTGTCTACTCATATACATGTTGATGTCTACTCATATACATGTTGTTGTCTACACATATACATGCCTTTAACCTCAGAAAATAATCTCCATTTCCAAAGAAATACAGTTCTGTTCTTCACTTCACAACCTGGACATTATAAATATATTTAGTAGCACATTGTGAAAAACTTGTTCCAACCAGTCATCCTGATAAACAACATCATTCTTGTAAAACACATCTCTATAAGACAATGTCTAATCTTATTAGCATAGCCCTTTTTAAGAAACTCATTTGTCACAGAGTGCTTAAGTGGTAAGGAAAAACTCCTAAAGGAGAAAGAAACCTGAAGAGGAACCAGACAGACCCGAGAAGAGCTCATCTTCTTCAGTCCGACCATTGTTTCACACTAACACTCTGATAAAGCATGATGAAAGCCACGGTATGTGCTGTGTTAGAAGTAGTCCCTATGCTATTGCATAACGCTGTATTTTTCCACTCTGCGGATGGAGGGCAGCGCTGTCGAGTGGCTTTGTCACTTTGTGGGTTTAGAGTGGAGCGGATGACTCAATCAGGCTCGGCTGAGTGGAGAGACACTGATCTGACCCTACACTCTATACACTCAGTCAGTCAGTCAGACACACACACAGATGGGAGGCCTAATGCCACTTAATCAAGCGAAACAGGTTATAACACCATTCCCAAGAGCAGGGGTGTTCAACTCCCACCCTACGAGGTGCAGAGCTGGCTGGTGTTCTGATCTGCCTGATCATTAATTGCACCCAATCAGTCCCTGCTTAGAGGGCAACAATAGAACAAGGCAGTGGAACTGGCTTCAAGGTCCAGAGTTGAGTTTGACGGCCCCGGAGGATGACTAAGACTAGGAGACACAGCTATTTGTATGTGACAAATACAATTGGATTTGATTTGGTTTGACTAGAGAGCAGAACAGAAGACTCATCAACGCTACCAGTTTACCATCACTTTAATGTGGACAGAACCGCTATCTATAATATCAAACCTCTCTACTGTACCTGTTCATAAAGACTGAGATCTAAGGAAGCTATTGATGTACAATGGCTACACTTCGTCTGGAATGTGAAACAGCAGAGAGCACCTGTCCTGAAAATGCAACATTTACAGTTGAAGTTTATATACACTTAGGTTGGAGTCATTAAAACTAGTTTTTCAACCACTCCACACATTTCTTGTTAACAAACTATAGTTTTGGCAAGTCGGTTAGGACATCTACTTTGTGCATGACACAAGTAATTTTTCCAACAATTGTTTACAGACAGATTATTTCACTTATAATTCACTGTATCACAATTCCAGTGGGTCAGAAGTGTAAATACACTAAGTTGACTGTGCCTTTAAACAGCTTGGAAAATTCCAGAAAAATGATGTCATGGCTTTAGAAGCTTCTGATAGGCTAATTGACATAATTTCAGTCAATTGGAGGTGTTCCTGTGGATGTATTTCAAGGCCTACCTTCAAACTCAGTGCCTCTTTGCTTGACATCATGGGAAAATCAAAAGAAATCAGCCAAGACCTCAGGAAAATTGTAGATCTCCACAAGTCAGGTTCATAATTGGGAGCAATTTCCAAATGCCTGAAGGTACCACGTTCATCTGTACAAACAATAGTACGCAAGTATAAACACAATGGGACCACGCAGCCGTCATACCACTCAGGAAGGTGATGCGTTCTGTCTCCTAAAGATGAGCGTACATTGGTGTGAAAAGTGCAAATCAATCCCAGAACAACAGCAAAGGACCTTGTGAAGATGCTGGAGGAAACAGGTACAAAAGTATCCTTATCCACAGTAAAAGGAGTCCTATATTGACATAACCTGAAAGGCCACTCAGCAAGGAAGAAGCCACTGCTCCAAAACCACCATAAAAAAGCCAGACTACAGTTTGCAACTGCACATGGGGACAAAGATCGTACTTTTTGGAGAAATGTCCTCTGGTCTGATGAAACAAAAATAGAACTGTTTGGCCATAATGACCATCGTTATGTTTGGAGGAAAAAGGGGGAGGCTTGCAAGCCGAAGAACACCATCCCAACCGTGAAGCACGAGGGTGGCAGCATCGTGTTGTGGGGGTGCTTTGCTGCAGGAGGGACTGGTGCTCTTCACAAAATAGATACACCATGAGGGATGAAAATTATGTGGATATATTGAAGCAACAGCTCAAGACATCAGTCGGAAAGTTAAAGTTTGGTCGCAAATGGGTCTTCCAAATGAACAATGACCCCAAGCATACTTCCAAAGTTGTGGCAAAATGGCTTCAGGACAACAAAGTCAAGGTCTTGGAGTGGCCATCACAAAGCCCTGACCTCAACCCTATAGAACATTTGTGGGCAGAACTGAAAAAGCGTGTGTGAGCAAGGAGGCCTACAAACCTGACTCAGTTACACCAGCTCTGTCAGAAGGAAGGGGCCAAATTTCACCCAACTTTTTGTGGGAAGCTTGTGGAAGGCTACGTGAAAAGTCTCTCTACTATTTTTCTGACATTTCACATTTTTAAAATAAAGTAGTGATACTAACTGACCTAAGACAGGGAATTTTTACTAGGATTAAATGTCAGGAATTGTGAAAAACTGAGTTTAAATGTATTTGGCTAAGGTGTATGTAAACTTCCGACTTCAACTGTATCAGAAAGAGGAAGCTCCAGTATTGGGGCTATACAGCTGGCAGGCTGTGCTGTGTACTCTGGGCTGTATAGCTTTAGGGAGCCTCTGTATGCCGCCTGGGCTGAACTGGGCTGGGGCTCTATCGTAAGCGCTAGCTAGCTAGCTGGCTCTAATTGAATGCTCATTGGGGTAATTGAGCCTCTCACAGCTCTCTGACTCCTCATGCTGAAGACTGGGACCAGATGTCACTGAGCTGTCTCACATCTACTGCCAATCACGTACGGTTGCCCAGCGACAGATGGACGGCCAAAAGGATTCCGGAATGCAGCCGCGATTTTGCTTCCAGTTCCAAGTCCCTGAGCATTTCTGTAGGTGTGTGTGTGTGTGTGTGTGTGTGTGTGTGTGTGTGTGTGTGTGTGTGTGTGTGTGTGTGTGTGTGTGTGTGTGTGTGTGTGTGTGTGTGTGTGTGTGTGTGTGTATGAGAGAGCGTTCTAACAGCCGTTCACTGAGGTAAAACATCCTCAGAGCCCATCCTCACTCAACTACAAAACATCAACCAACATTACTGTCTCTTAAAAATGTCCCCAAGTCCAGAACGCTCAACCCACCTACTTTGCAAGACACAGATACGCATTTTAAAAACTTGAGCCAATGAGCTTACTACTTTAGGAATACATTATTTCTGCCCTGCAACAACCAGTTCCTGAAATCCGTCGAGTTTTGCACTACTTATTAGAATGTATTTTTTCCTTCAGCGGTGCTGGCAATTACAGTACTCCTGTGCCGATAGCTGCTATAAATATTCCCCCTCTGCTTCTCTCTGTCAGCCAGCTAAACAGTCTACAATTAGGAGCTGACAGCTTACTGAGCACCCAAGGAGAGGGAGAGAGCGAGAAAGCGAGAGAGAGGGAGGGAGAAAGAGAGGGTGGGAGTGAGGCGGCAAGAGGGAGAAAGGCAGGGCGTAGGAGGACGGGAGAAAGAGGGGGGGGGGGGGGGTATGACAGGGTGGGGGATTCAGAGAAAGCAATTGAAGGAAAGAAGGAGAGGAGATACAGAGACAAAGGAGCGGGACAAAGAGGATAAAGGATGGAGAGAGATAGGTGGGAATGTGTGTAGGAGAACATGCAGAGGAAAAGACAAAGGTGACCAGCAGGGGGAAACAGTGAGCAGAGCTCCTCTCTCATCTCTCTCTATTTTCCATTCAGTGTTGCCTTAGTGCCGGACTAAACATCCCTCCTTTGAGGCCTGGTACACTCTTCTGTCCTGATGGATAACAGACTCAAGACAAATCTGAACAACAGCGACATCTCAGAAAACGAGTTGCTGCATTATTTTTACAATATTACTCTGTGTGTGTGTGTGTGTGTGTGTGTGTGTGTGTGTGTGTGTGTGTGTGTGTGTGTGTGTGTGTGTGTGTGTGTGTGTGTGTGTGTGTGTGTGTGTGTGTGTGTGCATCTACATGACTCACCTGCCATCTGTTGGATCCCACTGAAGGCTCCAAGGTTACTGGAGGAGGTGGCCTGCTGGAGCAACTGAGGGAGAAAGAAAGAGAGGAGCGATAGAGAGATAGGTAAAGAGATAGATAGAGAGATATATAGGAAAATAATAAAAGAGAGAGAAACAGAGTGAGGAGGAATGATTGGAAATACAAACAGTGATCACCCTCACTATCTTTTCTCTGCTTAGTATCTTCATGATCTTGGTAGCATTACTGCATGTGGGCTATAGGCTATATAAACATTGAATATGACATCTACTACTGTGCATCTAACCACTGAGTCCCTGAGACATGTACAATTTCAGAATAGAACACAGAGTAACTGTCAAAAAAACCCTCAAAGGCTTATGTACATTTACTGCAGTACATATACAACTTTGTACACCTATTTACACGTTTACAGTTTCAGGAAAGATCCTAGCTGTGATGAAGGGGACTCAAGGAAGAGTAGACTGGTCTGTTTCAGAGAGTTTGGGGACAGAAGGTTTCAGAGTGAAAGAGGGAAGAGGGTCAGTTCTGAAAGAGGCTACCGAAGGAAGGGGGTCCTAAGAATGAGTTGAGAGGGAGGTTCTGAAAAGCTATAAAGTACTGAAGAAGGGAGGGGGAATGAGGCTTCTGAACACCACGTGCCAATCTGTCAACCAATCACCGCTGTGACCCAATAGGACGGATTTTAGACATGGGAAAGACCTCTTATTGGATCGCACCAGCGATTGGCCCCGCCCATTGAACCTTGACCCCTATGATTCAAAGGCCTCATTTCCCTGTCACGGCTACACCCCCTGACAGAGGGAGAAGGAGGGGGGAGTGGACTCTTAAGGGAGAGGAGAGGGAGAAAGGGGTAGGAAGCAGGGTCTGACTCTCTGGGGGTGTGGACGTGGGGGAGGTCGGCGGTTGGCGACGGCAGGGAGGGTAGTGGGGGGCGGGGAGGGTGGCACTGACTGCGGCGGCGACGGATGCGTTGGCTGCGGGGCTGCAGTAAGGGGTGGGCGACGCGGCGTGTCCTCTTACAGCCAGATACTGCGGGGTGAGGCCGCCCAGCCCTGTCAGACTCCCCCAGGTGGTGGCGTTGTTGAGCTGCTGCATCTGCTGAGCCAGCTGCTGCTGCAGGCGTCGCTGCTCCTTGTCCTTCTGCGTGTCGGCAAACTTCACCACGATGGGAGACGAGCAGCCCTGAGGGAGGGAGGAGGGAGGGTGGGGGAGAAGGGGGAGACATGGTTCAGTATTGCACAAGGAATTTTCTAAATTCATATTCAAAATATACCAACATTTGATTGGTTTCACAAGAAATTGGTTACAAACTAAACCTAACACAACATAGGTACAATGCACACTGACACACACGTAACACGACACTAACAAGCACACACAACTAAGGGGAAGGGACTAGCTTCCCATAAGGGCCAGTTATCTTACAGTCCACAATGGGTTTATTTCCACAGAAAGCGATTTCCTGAGTTCTAAAAGTATTTCATCATCTCACGGAGAGTGGGAGTGGGGAAAAGAAAGAGCGAGATGAAGAGGGACGTGGAGACGGAGGTAGAGAGAGAGAGAACAGAGATGGTCAGAGGGACGGGGAGACGGAGGTAGAGAGAGAGAGAGAACAGAGGTGGTCAGAGGGACGGGGAGACGGAGGTAGAGAGAGAGAACAGCGATGGTCAGAGGGACGGGGAGACGGAGGTAGAGAGAGAGAACAGAGATGGTCAGAGGGACGGGGAGACGGAGGTAGAGAGAGAGAACAGAGATGGTCAGAGGGACGTGGAGACGGAGGTAGAGAGAGAGAACAGAGATGGTCAGAGGGACAGGGAGACGGAGGTAGAGAGAGAGAACAGAGGTGGTCAGAGGGACGTGGAGACGGAGGTAGAGAGAGAGAACAGAGATGGTCAGAGGGACGGGGAGACGGATGTAGAGAGAGAGAACAGAGATGGTCAGAGGGACGTGGAGACGGAGGTAGAGAGAGAGAACAGAGATGGTCAGAGGGACGGGGAGACGGAGGTAGAGAGAGAGAGAACAGAGATGGTCAGAGGGACGGGGAGACAGAGGTAGAGAGAGAGAACAGAGATGGTCAGAGGGACGGGGAGACGGAGGTAGAGAGAGAGAGAACAGAGATGGTCAGAGGGACAGGGAGACGGAGGTAGAGAGAGAGAACAGAGATGGTCAGAGGGACGGGGAGACGGAGGTAGAGAGAGAGAGAACAGAGATGGTCAGAGGGATGTGGAGACGGAGGTAGAGAGAGAGAGAACAGAGATGGTCAGAGGGACAGGGAGACGGAGGTAGAGAGAGAGAGAACAGAGATGGTCAGAGGGACGTGGAGACGGAGGTAGAGAGAGAGAGAACAGAGATGGTCAGAGGGACGGGGAGAGGGAGGTAGAGAGAGAACAGAGATTTCGAGAGCTTAGAGAGAAAATGAGAGAATCAGAGCATTGTGTCTGTAAATGAGGTACATGTGTTTCTGTGTGTGTGTGTGTGTGTGTGTCCTCTACGTGTGTGTGTTTGTGTCTTTGCTGGTGACAGTACTGTTTGAGTCTGAATATTGGATAACAGCTTGGATAAGGAAAAGTCATTTGGTACTGGTAAATAGTCTGGTCATTGTTATTTTATTGTGTTACTTTTTATTAAATGTTTTACTGTGTTTATTTAGTGAATATTTTCTGAACTCTTTCTTGAACTGCATTGTTGGTTAAGGGCTTGTAAGTAAGAATTTCACTGTAAGGTCTACACCTGTTGTATTTGGCGCACGTGACAAATAAAGTTTGATTTAAAAAAGTAAAAAATAACTTGCGCGCACACACACACACACACACACACACACACACACACACACACACACACACACACACACGCTAAACAGTGAGCTGTAACAAAAAAGACACAGCAGAGGTGATTTAACTACAGAGGACACTAAACCACAGACATTATAATCTATCATATCACACCAGTACATTACTCAAAGCCTAACTGGGGAGGAAAACCTGCTCAAACACACACAATCTGCCACGGGAGAATAAAAGGCTTTTAATTGAAACATTTGGTTGGAGGCGAGTTTTCAGACTCAGTCAGGGAGTTTGTGACAGGGTTTGGCTCATACTGTGTTCGCCATCCTAACCAGATGGCATATATATATCACCTCTCTATCATACTATAGGGCTGGCCTGTGTGTCTGTCTGAGTGACTGTCTGAGTGTGGGTGTGTGTGTCTCTCACTGTGTGTTCATCTCTGAGGGTTTGACTGTATCTATCAGCCGATGAACATGTCTCTTAGCTGAAGGCAGCTCAGCCATATTTACTGCCTCTCTCCAGCACCTATTTCCTCCCTTCATTCTGACGAGCAGACGAGAGATAAAGAAGGGAGAAAATTGCATTCGGAGGAGAGTCAGTCAGGGGGCCTCTTGTGTTAGAGCGTATTCCCCCTGGAGACGGGGCTCTCTCTCCCTCTCTCCCTCTGCTAAATATCTCATTACTCCAGCTGACACCCAGCAGGCCTGGAAAACACGGCCCAGAATGAGAGGCCGATCCTGGGAGGGGGTGGAGGGGCAGGGGCCATGGAGCTCCAGAGACTGATACTCGAGTGATTTGGGCTAAATCATGGCTTTTCTCTAAGGGGGGATTTCTGACCTGAGTTTAGAATGCGTAAATAGAACATAATTCCCTTTTGATGCACTTCTCTCTCATTGCATATTCTGACCTTGAACTTGAGCATGAGAACAGCATGCTACTCACACGCTATTCGTTTGGGGTAGAGATTAAATGAAGGTGTGTCGGAGGTGTGTCTGCAGATACGCCGCAGTCTGACCTCGACTTAATTCCCAAATGATTCCACCACTTTCACACGCAAATAAAGTCTAGTGAACCTACCGGTTCCAAGTGGAAAAAGCATCTACTTTCTTTTTTCCCCCGATAGAAATAACACCGTTCTCCATGCACTCGAATTTACAACTTGACAAGAGCTATTGATAAGAGCTATTGATAAGAGCTAGGTAAATGAGTCATACATTTGGATAAGGGCATCGTAAGTATAAATGACACTTGTTGATCCATTTAACCTTATAATCGCTAAAGACAAACCGGTCATAACGGCAGCAAATGTAAGCACATCAACATATAACTTCCCCACAGTAAAGTTTATGAAAGGCGGAGCCTTTTAACTTGTAGGGATGGGAACTCTCGAATATCTTAACTATAGGACACCCCGACTTACTCTATTTCCATCATGTTAAACATTATCCACTGTCAATGTTGACTGCCAGTAGACATAATAACCACACATATTCAACTATTGTTAGTTCCCTTCAGTTGGTATAGCCGACATTATCATTCCATTTAATGACATTGTTTTGTTTACCTTCATTTGCTTCCTCTGCAAATGCCGTCGCGGCCCTGTGGTTGTTGCTGAGGCTCATTAGTACCAGTTGATAATATATTTAAAAAAAATACATTTATGCTAATTAAATGGTTATATGGAGTGGAGCGCAGACCAAGCCGTAACAGTTTGAACCCAACGCATACTTGTCCGTGCCATCCCATAACCTGGTCTCAGAGCATTTCATATTATTCTGAAGGTAAATCCTTTTTGTATGGTATGTATTCATTTGTGGATGTCCATCACCTGTTTCGTATGATACTGTATGTTACAAATTTGCAAAAGGTAAAATATGTTACGAATTTGCGAAAATGTAGTAAATGTTACGATTTTGCGAAATGTATAATATGTTACGAATTCTAGCTAGGTGGCTAACGTAAGCTAGCCGGCTAATTTTAGCTAGGCTAGGGGTTAGGTTTAAGAGTTTGGTTAAAGGGTTAAGGTTAGGGTTCGGGGAAGGGTTAGCTAACATGCTAAATAGCTAAAAAAGTAGTACGTAGTTGAAAAGTTGCTAATTAGCTTAAGTTATCCGTGAAGAGATTTCAACTCGAATCTTTGGGTTGCTAGACGTTCGCGTTATACGTCCGACAAAATACACTACTTTTGTTTTTGTCTTAAGTAACCATACCAAAAAGTCAAATATCATACTAATTTGGGGGTCCCGGATTTACTTTCACTATGCTACGTTTAGTC
This sequence comes from Oncorhynchus clarkii lewisi, assembly GCF_045791955.1. Classification (NCBI taxonomy): domain Eukaryota; kingdom Metazoa; phylum Chordata; class Actinopteri; order Salmoniformes; family Salmonidae; genus Oncorhynchus; species Oncorhynchus clarkii. The sequence continues at coordinate 14,042,649 of NC_092167.1, forward strand.
TATAAGACCAGGCTGCATCCCACAGTTCCATGATTAGTGCAGCAAGGCAATAGACGAGGGTATAGCCTACTATTATACACTATTCTCCCTATTATAATTATATGTACACTAATCTTCCAACATTACCACGGGTTAAAGAATGTGGCAATTTTCAGAACAAATCAAACCACCGTTTTCTTTCCTTCATGCGTAACTCTAGTATCTCTAAACCTGTTTTTCATGTTTCATAAATACTTTCCTAAACCTAAATTAATCTACAAGACCAGAGTATTTTTAAATCTACCAATTGGTGCTGAAACTGAGACAAATATGTATATATTGAGATGGCTTTCTTTCATTTATCCCGAATATTTTGAAACTGTTCTCTCAATATATTCTAGCCTGTCAACAAAATGTGAACTAAAAGGTTCACTGTATTTAAAGGGATGGTTTATGAGAAATCTACTGAAAACCCTATTGAATATAAACTCCTCAAGACAATATGTTGGCCAGCAAGTGGGAGGCTTTTCAGAATGACATTTATTCACTGTGCGTAAGGTAGCCACACCTGCAGAGCGCATTACGAGACTGAATAAGGTATATCTGAACACCAAATACTGAGAAGTGCATAGGAGAGTCATACATTTTCTCTCTCTCTCTCAATTCAATTCAATTTAAGGGCTTTATTGGCATGGGAAACATAAGTTAACATAGCCAAAGCAAGTGAAGTAGATAATAAACAAAAATGAAATAAACAATAAAAATGAACAGTAAAAATTACACTCACAAAAGTTCCAAAAGAATAAAGACATGTCAAATGTCATATTATGTGCAAATAGTTACCCAAGTACAAAAGGGAAAATAAATCAACATAAATATGGGTTGTATTTACAATGGTGTTTGTTCTTCACTGGTTGACCTTTTCTTGTGGCAACAGGTCACAAATCTTACTGCTGTGACGGCACACTAGTATTTCACCCAGTAGATATGGGAGTTTATCAAAATCGGGTTTGTTTTCTAATTCTTTGTGGATCTGTGTAATCTGAGGGAAATATGTGTCTCTAACATGGTCATACATTTGACAGGAGGTTAGGAAGTGCAGCTCAGTTTCCACCTAATTTTGTGGGCAGTGTCTTGTGGGCACTGCCTACAACGGCCTTTCTCAATAGCAAGGCTAAGCTCACTAAGTCTGTACAAGGTCAAAGCTTACCTTAAGTATTGGTTAGTCACAGTGGTCAGGTATTCTTCCACTGTGTACTCTTTGTTTAGGGCCAAATAGCATTCTAGTTTACTCTGTTTTTTGTTAATTCTTTCCAATGTGTCAAGTAATTATTGTTTTGTTTTCTCTGTGGGGTCTGTTTGTGTTTGTGAACAGAGCCCCATGACCAGCTTGCTTAGGCGACTCTTCTCCAGGTTCATCTCTCTGTAGGTGATGGCTTTGTTATGAAAGGTTTGGGAATCGCTTCCTTTTAGGTGGTTGTTGAATATAACAGCTATTTTCTGGATTTTTATCATTATCGGGTATCGGCCTAATTCTGCTCTGCATGCGTTAACTGGTATTTTATGTTGTATACGGAGGATATTTGTTGCAGAATTCTGCATGCAGTCTCAATTTGGTGTTTGTATCTTTTGTGAATTCTTGGTTGGTGAGCGGACCCCAGACCTCACAACCATAAAGGGCAATGGGTTCTACAACTGATTCAAGTTTTTTTTGCCAGATCCTAATTGTTATGTTGAATTTTATGTTCCTTTGATGTCATAGAAGGCCCTTCCTGCCTTGTCTCTCAGCTTGTTTCCAGCTTTGTGGAAGTTACCTGTGGCGCTGATGTTTAGGCCAAGGTATGTATAGTTTTTTGTGTGCTCTAGGGCAACGGTGTCTAGATGGACTTTGTATTTGTGATTCTGGCAACTGGACCTTTTTTGGAACACCATTATTTTTGTCTTACTGAGATTAACTGTCAGGGCCCAGGTCTGACATAATCTGTGCAGAAGATCTAGGTGCTGCTGTAGGCCCTCTTTGGTTGGGGACAGAAGCACCAGATCATCAGAAAATAGTAGACATTTGACTTCAGTTTCTAGTAGGGTGAGACCGGGTGCTGTAGACTGTTCTAGTACCCTCGCCAATTCTATGATACAGTTAAGGTAGGAATTTTACATACACTTTAGCCAAATACATTTAAATTCCTGACATTTAATCCTAGTAAAAATTCCCTGTCTTAGGTCAGTTAGGATCATCACTTTATTTTAAGAATGTGAAATGTCAGAATAATAGTCGACAAAATTATTTATTTATTTACCACATTCCCAGTGGGTCAGAAATTCACATACACTCAATTAGTATTTGGTAGCATTGCCTTTAAATTGTTTAACTTGGGTCAAACTTTTCACGTAGCCTTCCACAAGCTTCCCACAATAAGTTGGGTGAATTTTGGCCCATTCCTCCAGACAGAGCTGGTGTAACCGAGTCAGGTTTGTAGGCCTCCTTGCTCGCACACGCTTTTTCAGTTCTGCCCACAAATTTTCTATAGGGTTGAGGTCAGGGTTTTGTGATGGCCACTCCAATACCTTGACTTTGTAGTCCTGAAGCCATTTTGCCATAACTTTGGAAGTATGCTTGGGGTCATTGTCCATTTGGAAGACACATTTGCGACCAAGCTTTAACTTCCTGAGTGATGTCTTGAGATGCTGCTTCCACATCATGATGCCATCTATTTTGTGACATGCACCTGTCCCTCCTGCAGCAAAGCACCCCCACAACATGATGCTGCCACCCCTGTGCTTCACGTTTGGGATGATGTTCTTTGGCTTGCATGCCACCCCATTTGTCCTCCAAACATAACGATGAAGACAGAAGACATTTCTCCAAAAAGTACGATCTTTGTCCCCATGTAGAGTTGCAAACCATAGTCTGGCTTTTTTTATGGCGGTTTTGGAGCAGTGGCTTCTTCCTTGCTGAGTGGCCTTTCAGGTTATGTCAATATAGTACTCGTTTTACTGTGGATATAGATACTTTGTACCTGTTTCCTCCAGCATCTTCACAGGGTCCTTTGCTGTTGTTCTGGGATTGATTTGCACTTTTCGCACCAATGTACGTTCATCTCTAGGAGACAGAATGCGTCTCCTTCCTGAGCGGTATGACGGCTACTTGGTCCCATGGTGTTTATATTTGTGTACTATTATTTGTACAGATGAACGTGGTACCTTCAGGCATTTGGAAATTGCTCCCAAGGATGAACCAGACTTATGGACGTCTACAATTTTTTTTCTGAGATCTTTTTAATTTTCCCATGATGTCAAGCAAAGAGACACTGAGTTTGAAGGTAGGCCTTGAAATACATCCACAGGTACACCTCCAATTGACCCAAATTATGTCAATTAGCCTATCAGAAGCTTTTAAAGCTTTGACATCATTTTCTGGAATTTTCCAAGCTGTTTAAAGGCACAGTCAAGTTTACACCAGTATTACAGTGAAACGTTTTGTCCAGGAAGTTGTCTAAAAGGGACTGAATTTTGTTGTTGCCTAATAGTCTTTTGGTAGGTTACCACACTACATTCCTTCCACCTATATAATTTCTTAATATTATTCAGTTCCTTTGGCTTTGATGCCTCATGATTGAGTATTGCTCTTTTCAAGTAGACTGTGATATTGCTGTAATCTGACAGGGGAGTCAATGGGCTGACTGTGAACACTCTGAGAGACTCTGGGTTTAGGTCAGTGATAAAGTAGTCTACAGTACAACTGCCAAGAGATTAACTATAGGTGTACCTACCGTAGGAGCCTCCCACTGACTATGTACATACCCAACGTGCGACAGAGCTGCAGGAGTTGTGACCCATTTTTATTGGTCATGTTGTCGTAGTTGTGACAAGGGGGGCATATAGGGGAGGGAATGCTGTCACCTCCAGATAGTTGTTTGTCCCCCTGTGCTGAGGGTGTCAGGTTCTTGTCCAGTTCTGGCATTTAGGTCGCCACAGACTAGTACATGTCCCTGGGCCTGGAAATGACTGATTTCCCCCTCCAGGATGGAGAAGCTGTCTTCATTAAAGTATGGGGATTCTAGTGGGGGGATATAGGTAGCACACAGGAGGAAATTTTTCTCTGTTAAGATAATTTCCTTTTGAATTTCTAGCCAAATGTAAAATGTTCCAGATTTTATTAATTTAATGTAGTGAGTTAGATCTGCTCTATACCACATGAGCATACCCCCTGAGTTCCTTCCCTGTTCACACCTGGTGGTTTGCTTGATGGGACTACCAGCCCTCTGTAACCTAGAGGGCAACCAGTGGGACCGTCTCCTCTATACCATGTTTCTTGTAGGATGACAATGTCTGTATTTCTGATTGATGGCAGATGACCTCAGGCCTTGGATATTCCAGGATGAGATAATGAAGGCTTTGTGTTCCATAAAGTGTCCAATGTTGTTAGTTGTGTGGTTTTGCCTCAGACCAGTAAGTGTGAGAGAGCCTGCTGAGCATCTGGTACATACCATTGGCTTGGGCTAGTGTAAGAGTGGGAGTTGGGCCTGTTTGCCTGATCACGGCCTGGGCATATGTGTGACTTTCATGTTGAAGCCCTCTTTGCGGGAGTGGGGGGCATGGGGTGGGCAGGAGAGGCATAGGTCTGATCTGAGGGGGCCTAAATGGGGTATGGGCATGGTTGACTTGGTGAAGTGTTGATTGGTTGGGGTGGGGGTGTGGTGGATGTGGCTGATGGGGCTGTGGGTCTTCTTGGCGTGGGTCCTCTATGTGTAGGTCCGGGATGGGGAGGGGGGTCCCACAGGCCTGGGAGAGTGTCTCGCTGGTCTGGGCGGGGTGTCTATTGAGCTGTTGCTCCTGTGTGGGGTGTTGGGGCTGCGGTTTAGGGGCGAAGGTGGGTACTGATGCCTTGTATAGGTGGACCTGGTCATAAAGACTGTTCAAGTCCAGGGTGGAGTGGTGGGCCAGGTAAACATTTGGTTTTGAGGCAGAGTCACGGAGAATACTTGTGTTTACCCCGCTGCGTAGTAGCAGGGTGGAGATAACCACTTGTGCATTGGGGAAAGTAGAAGAAGCTTTTTCATCACTCTCTTGAATCACTCTCTTGAGTGCTGTGGCCACCCCCGCAGAGAAGCTAGCAGAACAGCCCACCTCAGACCCTTACCATAGCCTCGACATCACAGCAGGACAGACAAATTAAGAACCCCAAGCCCAGTGGATCCCACCCTCTCTGAGCACCCCCCCTGTCAGCCACCCTGATATCCCTCCTGACAATCCCCCCACACCCACTGAGGACATACACAAGCCACAGATTGTACTTCTTATGGACTCAAACGGGAAATATATACAAGAAAATAAGCTATTTATTTTCTCTCTCCCCCCCCCCCCTCCCAATAAACAGGGCTTAACATTAGTAGGATAAGAGCATCTGCTAAATGACTAAAATGTTAAAGATAAATGTAAAGAAGTAATAAAATGAATGGAAAAATATGTAAATGCAATAGATAGATGATAGATAGAATACTGTATAAGTATTCCTGAGTGGCGCAGCGGTCTAAGCCACTGTATCTCAGTGCTAGAGGTGTCACTACAGACCCTTGTTCAATCCCAGGCTGTATCACAACCGGCCGTGATCGGGAGTCCCATAGGTGGTGCACAATTGTCCCACCGTCGTCCGGGTTAGGGTTTGGCCGGAGTAGGCCGTCATTGTAAAATAAGAATTTGTTCTTAACTGACTTGCCGAGTTAAATGAAGGTTAAATAAGATGATGAAATGTAGCCTTATATGGTCAGTCAGACTTATACATATAAACGGGTTAAGTGACAAAAATCAGTTTCAGAAATACGTGTGTTTTTGTGGTTCTTGATGGCCAGTTAGCTAGCAACAATGACAAGAAGCTACCATTTGGGAAAGTATATGGACACAAATTAGTGGATTCGGCTATTTCAGTCAAACCGTGGCTGACAGGTGTATAAAATCGAGTGCACAGCCATTCAATCTACATAGTCAAACATTGGCAGTAGAATGGCCTTACTGAAGAGCTCAGTGATTAGGATGCCACCTTTCCAACAAGTCAGTTCGTCAAATTTCAGCCGCGAAGTGGTAGGCCACACAAGGTCACACAGAATGAGACCGCAGCGTGCTGAAGCACGTACGGCGTAAAAATAGTCTGTCCTGAGTTGCAACACTCACTACAGAGTTCCAAACTGTCTCTGGAAGCAACGTCAGCACAATAACTGTTCGTCTGGAACTTCATGAAATGGGTTTCCTTGGCCAAGCAGATGCACACAAGCCTAAGATCACCATGCGCAATGCCAAGCGTTGGCTGGAGTGGTGTACAGCTCACCACCATTGGACTCTGGAGCAGTGGAAAGACGTTCTCTGGAGTGATGAATCACGCTTCACCATCTGGCAGTTCGACAGACGAATCTGGGTTTGGCAGATGCCAGGAGAACGCTACCTGCCCGAATGCATAGTGCCAACTGTCAAGTTTGGTAGAGGAATAATGGTCTGGGGATGTTTTTCATGGTTAGTTCCAGTAAAGGGAAATCTTAAAGCTAGAGCATACAATGCCATTCTAGATGATTGTGTGCTTCCAACTTTGTGGCAACAGTTTGGGGAAGGTTCTTTCCTGTTTCAGCATGACAATGCCCCCGTACACAAAGTGAGGTCCATACAGAAATGGTTTGTCGAGATTGGTGTGGAATAACGTGACTGGCCTGCACAGAGCTCTGACCTCAACCTCATCGAAGACCTTTGGGATGAATTGGAACGCCGACTGCGAGCCAGGCCTAATCACCCAACATCAGTGCTCGACCTGACTAATGCTCTTGTGGCTGAATGGAAGCAAGTCCCTGCCGTTCCAACATCTAGTGAAAAGCTTTCCCAGAGGTTTGGAGGCTGTTATAGCAGCAAAGGTGGGACCAACTCCATATTAATGCCCATGAAATCGGAATGATACGTTCAGGTGTCCACATACTTTTGGTAATGTAGTGTATTTGAGAGACAATTGCTCATTGTGCAATATTATACTTTTTTTCAATAAACATTGGAGATTAAATATAGTTTACATATTGTCAACAGTCTAAGCCAACCGTCTGTTTTGCCCCATAGTTGCGCATGCGTCAGTTTTGTTACTAAACAACCAACCCGTCATTGGACTATGAGCTTGTTAGTTTTAATGGGCTGGTGGTAAATAGCAGACACAGAGACGGCTGTTTCTCTGCTATACCTCCCTCACTGTGTCAATCTCTCCATCCCTCCATCCCATTAACTTGTCTTGTTTGTCCAGTCTCCAAACATACACAGCTGTGTTTCCTCACTCACACTCCACTTGCTGTGTTGTGTGTAGCCTCGGTCTCTAGAAGTCCTACTATTAGCCAGGGCCGGCCCTAGCTTTTTGGGGGCCCTGAGCGAGATTTGGTTGTGAGAAACATTTACATTTTAAAGTTAATTTTCAGCATGGGGAGTAGAGAAGATGTGGCAGTTTTATAACAAATTTCCTGCAGAAACAAATGTTTTAATTGCACCTTGTATATTCTACTATTCTAACTCTCAACAGTAAGATGAGACCACGATTGAGTTCCCCCCCCCAAAAAATGTTGCTTACTTAGGTCACTTATACCTGGAGCCCGGCCCTGATATTAGCCAGAGCAGAGAGAACAACCCTCTAACCACTCAAACAGCCTGCATAGGCAGGATGAATATTATACACACAGCCACAAACCATCAGGCTTTACAGAGCACCGTGAGTAACACAAATACAACCACATTAGTCTGCCCTACTTCTCTCTACCCGGGAACAGTCAATCTGTGTCTCTCTGTGTCTCTCTCTCTCTCTCTCTCCCGGGTGTGTGTGTGTGTGTGTGCGCATGCGTGAACGTGTGTGTGTGCGTACGTGGGTTTGTAAATGAATGTGCTCTCTCGTAAATGACCTGTCCTGTTCATATCCACTTTCATAATGCCCTGACATTTATAAAGTACGTGTGTGTGTGTGTGTGTGTGTGTGTGTGTGTGTGTGTGTGTGTGTGTGTGTGTGTGTGTGTGTGTGTGTGTGTGTGTCCTGAATGCCAGAGTATAATGAGAATGGATACGACAGTGACAAGGCCATTAGTGAAAGGCAAAGTCACACAAAGACACATACAACTGCACACACACAGACACACAGGCTCACAATCTAAAACAGTGGGGGACGATAGAGCCAAGACAATAACCAAACTCTATTTACCAATCCTCATTCGGACCCAAAGTAATTACTTTTAAATTGCAAACTGGGGACATTACAAAAAACGGTGCAGCAATTTGGGTCCTGAGCTAGTCAGCAGCATGTTTTACACATGGAAATGAAGCTTTTTCCCCATTGTCATTGTCCACTTCAATCTCTGCCTCCTGCTTAGGGCTTTATGTCTGTGTGAAAAAGCAGAGGATATTGGGAAAGTTAACTGGGCCATGGTACAGAAGGTTATGATGGTATAAATAGGGAACACTGATTAAGAGCAACATGGGGGGTAAACACACAAACTGCAACACAAAGTCATACACACACACACACACACACACACACACACACACACACACACACACACACACACACACACACACACACACACACACACACACACACACACACACACACACACACACACACACACACACGTCTGACCTTGGCCCTGTAATTCTCCTGCAATCACATCCCTGTCATCTCCTACTGTCAAAAACCCTACAAACTGACAAGGACACCACAACCCACACAGACACACTCCCAATGGAGAGGTCATAGGGTCACTGATGGGGGTCCTGTCTAAATGTGGGCGTCTATAATGCTGCCTGTCTCATCTCTTCTCTTTCTGAGGAGTGTGACATCCTTAACAGAGCCAGTCAGGCTGATCAGTGTGATCTGGGGTCCTTGCTTATGTTACCTTGTCTGTTTTGACACTTTTTTCCCAAAATCCTTTATGTTATTTCTTTTTCTGGGAAGAATGACTGCTGTGACTGAGAGAGTTTTGAAAGTGACTTTTCTTCTTTGTCCTACTTTGACATATTTGGCCAAAGGATGACGAGCATGTGACAGCATCAGACAGATTCTATCACACAGAGATGGAGAGAGAGAGATGGAGAGAGATAGAGAGAGAGCGAAAGAGAGATGGAGAGAGAGATTGAGCAAGTGATAGAGAGCAATATAGAGAGAGACGGAGAGAGAGATTGAGAGAGTGATAGAGAGCTATAGAAAGAGAGATGACGAGAGACGAGCAGAGAGAGAGAAAGATTGAGATTGAGAGAGAGAGATGGAGAGAGAGAGCTGGAGAGAGATGAAGAGAGGAAATTGAAGAGAAAGGGCGAGGGTACAGTACCTCCATAGTCTGAGACTGGTGCATGGCTTTGATTGCATTCTGTGCCATAGCCCTGGTAGAAAAGGTGACAAACGCACATCCTGTAGGGACGGAGGGAGGGGAGGGATGGAGAGATGGTGGGAGGGAGGGAGGCCGGGAGGAGGGAGGGGACAATGGGATAGAGGGAGAGGAGAAGGAACGGGAGGAGGAAGAGGACAATGGGATAGAGGGAGAGGAGAAGGAACGGGAGGAGGAAGAGGACAATGGGATAGAGGGAGAGGAGAAGGAACGGGAGGAGGAAGAGGAGGAGACAAGAAAAACAAAATAAGACAAAAGGGTTGGACACGTTGTTTTATAAACCCAAAACAGAGATTGTACAGAAAACTAAACAAGCAGACAACAGTGTTTTCAGGTTGCTAAGGAACAACAGCCAAAGAGCACAGCTAGCGCCATGACGACCACACCCAACCCCATCCAAAATAGGCCAGCTCCAATCAGAATCAATCAGAGTTTTTGATTGGCAGGTTGTGGTGCGCCAATGGGGATGGCTGTTGATGACTTGAGCATTGAGATGAGATGGGGTGGTTGAAGCTCCCTCCCTCCCTCTTCATCTTCCCCAGCCTCTTTCTTTCTCTCTCTGCACATCTCTCTCTCGCTCCTACACAGAAATAACTGGTTGTACTAGTATCCTCCCACTCTTCATCTTCCCCAGTCACTCTTCCTCCCACTCTTCTAGAGAATGTAAATCTGTCCAATTTGCATTAAAACGATTTGAACTCATTAGGCCTGCATTGTGTGTCTGATTGGATGCCCCCTCCGCCCTCTCTCTCTCTTTCTCTCTCTCCCCCCTCCCCTTGCGGTCCTATTCTGGGACATGAACAAACAAGAGAGAGAGGGGAGGGAGGCGGGGGGTGGGACGACTGTGACAAACCGTCTCTAGGGTTCTATGAAGAATGCGTTCTGAAAAGACATCACAGAAAATCACACAAATTGAGCAAATCTTGGGGGAGGGAGGGAGAGTGCGTGTGGCGGGCAGAATGGTGCACATTCTTTGGGAACTCTTAACTATTTGGCGGTTTGGAGTTTGATTGGTGGGATCGTAATTGTTGGGTAAGAGTCTAGTATTAAATTAAATGGTATTACCCTTAACGTTGGCTTCCCGCTGGCTGAGGCCTGTTGGTTGGGGAGTGATCAGAGAGAGGCAGTGTCAATATACTGGAGGAGAGCTTCCCCCACCCCCAAGCTAACACGCTAACACACTAACACACACTGAGCCATGCTAGCAGTAGTAGCACAGCCATCCCCAGACCCACTCCACACACTTTGTAGCTAGCTGACTGCACAGGATACAGTTAGCTATCTAGCAGACAGGTCATCTAGTCAGAACTGTGTGCATGGGGTGGGGGTGGACGGATGGAAAGAGAAACAGAAAGAGAGAGAGTACGAGTGAGTGAATGGGTGAGGGTGTGTGTGTGCGTGTGTGAGAGAGAGGATGGAGGGGAGGAAGACGAGTGAGAAAGGGAATGAAGGAGAGAACAGATGAGTGTCTGTGATTCCTCCTCTACCTTTATGATTGTCTCGTCCTCTGTGACAGAACAGGGTTGAGGGTTAGGGATAGTCTAGACTATTCATTATGGGCCTGCCTAACAGCACCCATAAAACCTAACCAGGTCTGTGCTGTAGCAAGATGTGGCAGATGAAGTTGCCTTGGGGTTAAAGTGTGAGAAGACTGTCCAGGGTCTTGCTGATCTGGCATCAGTTGAGAAAGGCCACGGTCGGTAATCTTTGAGCAAGTTTCAGAAACTAATATGGGGTAATTCTAGACGGGCCAACATCTTAAAAATAGCTTGACTGGGTCTTTTTAATCTACTCTCAGTCTTTCACCAACTCTCATTAAAAGGCCAGGCAGTTCCTGTGGACTCGCCATTGAAATACGGTTTACTGGCCGTTATACCATAGAACCAATGAGGCATTTAGAAGACAGGCAATCTATCGCTTTCCTCCACCAAAATGCGTTTGTTATTTCGCCATTTCTGAGCCCTTTCTGAGCCCTTTCTGAGCCCTTCCTGAGCCCTTTCTGAGCCCTTTCTGAGCCCTTCCTGAGCCCTTTCTGAGCCCTTTCTGAGCCCTTTCTGAGCCCTTTCTGAGCCCTTTCTGAGCCCTTCCTGAGCCCTTTCTGAGCCCTTTCTGAGCCCTTTCTGAAGCCCTTCCTGAGCCCTTTCTGAGCCCTTTCTGAGCCCTTTCTGAGCCCTTTCTGAGACCTTTCTGAGCCCTTTCTGAGCCCTTTCTGAGCCCTGTTGACCTGAACCATAGCTGTATTAAGGTCCGTGCTGAAAATGACCTGATAAAAGCTTCTCTTTCCATTCCAGTATGTTTTTCACCATCCAGCGAAGAAGATGGGATTTAGCCGCCTAGCCGACGCTATAAATATCTAGAGGGCCGCATCTTGTCGTCATGCAGCGGGCTCCGATAGGAGAGGAGAAAGAGAACAGTCCTTTCATGAATGTAGGGTAGCTCCCCAGGCCCAGCCGTGGATCCACCAGTGGTGTGATCCATATTTTATTAATAGTGGGTGGCGGAACAGAACAGGCTTCTGATTGATACTGTGGTTTAATAGCAGCTCCGTGTTAGCGCAGAGCCAGGTGGGACAGGCAGACCCACTTGAAGGCCTATTTATCTGCAGCCTCACTCTGATTCATGTATTTACTGCTCTGGACCAGGCTGGACTAAGACTGCTCTGACAGGCCTGTTAAGAAGCCTGGGGTTTGTGGAGGTTATGTGCAGTAAAGGGGGAAAGACTGAGGTTCTAATATTCATGAGGACAACAGACACGTGATTGGGGGAGTGAGGAAGAGATGTAAAATAGGATGATCATGTGTAATAGAATTCTGGGATAGTGCAGAACAGAGAGAGAGAGAGAGAGAGAGAGATGAAGAGGATGATGGGATAGTGAAGGGGGATGAAGGGACAGGAGGACTGAGAGAGGAGGATGAAGGGACAGTGGAGGACAGAGAGAGGAGGATGAAGGGACAGTGGAGGACAGAGAGATGAGGATGAAGGGACAGTGGAGGACAGAGAGAGAGGAGGATGAAGGGACAGGAGGACTGAGAGAGAGGAGGATGAAGGGACAGTGGAGGACAGAGAGAGGAGGATGAAGGCACAGGAGGACAGAGAGGAGGATGAAAGGAGAGGAGGACTGAGAGAGAGGAGGATGAAGGGACAGGAGGACTGAGAGAGAGGAGGATGAAGGGACAGTGGAGGACAGAGAGAGAGGAAGATGAAGGGACAGTGGAGGACAGAGAGAGGAGGATGAAGGGACAGGAGGACTGAGAGAGGGGAGGATGAAGGCACAGGAGGACTGAGAGAGAGGAGGATGAAGGGACAGTGGAGGACAGAGAGAGGAGGATGAAGGGACAGGAGGACAGAGAGAGAGGAGGATGAAGGGACAGTGGAGGACAGAGAGAGAGGAGGATGAAGGGACAGGAGGACAAAGAGAGAGGAGGATGAAGGGACAGTGGAGGACAGAGAGAGGAGGATGAAGGGACAGGAGGACAGAGAGAGAGGAGGATGAAGGGACAGGAGGACAGAGAGAGAGGAGGATGAAGGGACAGTGGAGGACAGAGAGAGAGGAGGATGAAGGGACAGGAGGACTGAGAGAGAGGAGGATGAAGGGACAGTGGAGGACAGAGAGAGGAGGATGAAGGCACAGGAGGACAGAGAGGAGGATGAAAGGAGAGGACGACTGAGAGAGAGGAGGATGAAGGGACAGGAGGACTGAGAGAGAGGAGGATGAAGGGACAGTGGAGGACAGAGAGAGAGGAGGATAAAGGGACAGTGGAGGACAGAGAGAGGAGGATGAAGGGACAGTGGAGGACAGAGAGAGGAGGATGAAGGGACAGGAGGACAGAGAGAGAGGAGGATGAAGGGACAGTGGAGGACAGAGAGAGGAGGATGAAGGGACAGTGGAGGACAGAGAGAGGAGGATGAAGGGACAGGATGACCGAGAGAGAGGAGGATGAAGGGACAGGAGGACAGAGAGAGAGGAGGATGAAGGGACAGTGGAGGACAGAGAGAGAGGAGGATGAAGGGACAGGAGGACTGAGAGAGAGGAGGATGAAGGGACAGTGGAGGACAGAGAGAGGAGGATGAAGGCACAGGAGGACAGAGAGGAGGGTGAAAGGACAGGAGGACAGAGAGAGAGGAGGATGAAGGGTCAGTGGAGGACAGAGAGAGAGGAGGATGAAGGGACAGTGGAGGACAGATAGAGAAGGATGAAGGGACAGGAGGACAGATAGAGAAGGATGAAGGGACAGGAGGACAGAGAGAGAGGAGGATGAAGGCACAGGAATACTGAGAGAGGAGGATGAAAGGACAGGAGGACAGAGAGAGAGAGGAGGATGAATGGACAGGAGGACAGAGAGAGAGGAGGATGAAGGGACAGTGGAGGACAGAGAGAGAGGAGGATGAAGGCACAGTGGAGGACAGAGAGAGGAGGATGAAGGCACAGGAGGACAGAGAGGAGGATGAAAGGAGAGGACGACTGAGAGAGAGGAGGATGAAGGGACAGGAGGACTGAGAGAGAGGAGGATGAAGGGACAGTGGAGGACAGAGAGAGAGGAGGATGAAGGGACAGTGGAGGACAGAGAGAGGAGGATGAAGGGACAGTGGAGGACAGAGAGAGGAGGATGAAGGGACAGGAGGACAGAGAGAGAGGAGGATGAAGGGACAGTGGAGGACAGAGAGAGGAGGATGAAGGGACAGTGGAGGACAGAGAGAGGAGGATGAAGGGACAGGATGACCGAGAGAGAGGAGGATGAAGGGACAGGAGGACAGAGAGAGAGGAGGATGAAGGGACAGTGGAGGACAGAGAGAGAGGAGGATGAAGGGACAGGAGGACTGAGAGAGAGGAGGATGAAGGGACAGTGGAGGACAGAGAGAGGAGGATGAAGGCACAGGAGGACAGAGAGGAGGGTGAAAGGACAGGAGGACAGAGAGAGAGGAGGATGAAGGGACAGTGGAGGACAGATAGAGAAGGATGAAGGGACAGGAGGACAGAGAGAGAGGAGGATGAAGGCACAGGAAGACTGAGAGAGGAGGATGAAAGCACAGGAGGACAGAGAGAGAGAGGAGGATGAATGGACAGGAGGACAGAGAGAGAGGAGGATGAAGGGACAGTGGAGGACAGAGAGAGAGGAGGATGAAGGCACAGGAGGACAGAGAGGAGGATGAAAGGAGAGGAGGACTGAGAGAGAGGAGGATGAAGGGACAGGAGGACTGAGAGAGAGGAGGATGAAGGCACAGGAGGACAGAGAGAGAGGAGGGTGAAAGGACAGGAGGACAGAGAGAGAGGAGGATGAAGGGTCAGTGGAGGACAGAGAGAGAGGAGGATGAAGGGACAGTGGAGGACAGAGAGAGGAGGATGAAGGGACAGGAGGACAGAGAGAGAGGAGGATGAAGGCACAGGAAGACTGAGAGAGGAGGATGAAAGGACAGGAGGACAGAGAGAGAGAGGAGGATGAAGGGACAGGAGAACTGAGAGAAGAAGATGAAAGGAGAGGAGGACTGAGAGAGGGGAGGATGAAGGCACAGGAGGACAGAGAGAGAGTAGGATGAAGGCACAGGAGGACTGAGAGAGGAGGATGAAGGGACAGGATGACTGAGAGAGAGGAGGATGAAGGGACAGGAGGACAGAGAGAGAGGAGGATGAAGGGACAGGATGACTGAGAGAGGAGGATGAAGGGACAGGAGGACAGAGAGAGAGGTGGATGAAGGGACAGTGGAGGATAGAGAGAGGAGGATGAAGGGACAGTGGAGGACAGAGAGAGAGGAGGATGAAGGGACAGGATGACTGAGAGAGAGGAGGATGAAGGGACAGGAGGACAGAGAGAGAGGAGGATGAAGGGACAGGATGACTGAGAGAGAGGATGAAGGGACAGGAGGACAGAGAGAGAGGAGGATGAAGGGACAGTGGAGGACATAGAGAGGAGGATGAAGGGACAGTGGAGGACAGAGAGAGAGGAGGATGAAGGGACAGGAGGACTGAGAGAGAGGAGGATGAAGGGACAGTGGAGGACAGAGAGAGGAGGATGAAGGCACAGGAGGACAGAGAGGAGGATGAAAGGAGAGGAGGACAGAGAGAGAGAGAGGAGGATGAAGGGACAGGAGGACTGAGAGAGAGGAGGATGAAGGGACAGTGGAGGACAGAGAGAGAGGAGGATGAAGGGACAGTGGAGGACAGAGAGAGGAGGATGAAGGGACAGTGGAGGACAGAGAGAGGAGGATGAAGGGACAGGAGGACAGAGAGAGAGGAGGATGAAGGGACAGTGGAGGACAGAGAGAGGAGGATGAAGGGACAGTGGAGGACAGAGAGAGGAGGATGAAGGGACAGGATGACCGAGAGAGAGGAGGATGAAGGGACAGGAGGACAGAGAGAGAGGAGGATGAAGGGACAGTGGAGGACAGAGAGAGAGGAGGATGAAGGGACAGGAGGACTGAGAGAGAGGAGGATGAAGGGACAGTGGAGGACAGAGAGAGGAGGATGAAGGCACAGGAGGACAGAGAGGAGGGTGAAAGGACAGGAGGACAGAGAGAGAGGAGGATGAAGGGTCAGTGGAGGACAGAGAGAGAGGAGGATGAAGGGACAGTGGAGGACAGATAGAGGAGGATGAAGGGACAGGAGGACAGAGAGAGAGGAGGATGAAGGCACAGGAAGACTGAGAGAGGAGGATGAAAGGACAGGAGGACAGAGAGAGAGAGGAGGATGAATGGACAGGAGGACAGAGAGAGAGGAGGATGAAGGGACAGTGGAGGACAGAGAGAGAGGAGGATGAAGGCACAGGAGGACAGAGAGGAGGATGAAAGGAGAGGAGGACTGAGAGAGAGGAGGATGAAGGGACAGGAGGACTGAGAGAGAGGAGGATGAAGGCACAGGAGGACAGAGAGAGAGGAGGGTGAAAGGACAGGAGGACAGAGAGAGAGGAGGATGAAGGGTCAGTGGAGGACAGAGAGAGGAGGATGAAGGGACAGTGGAGGACAGAGAGAGAGGAGGATGAAGGGACAGGAGGACTGAGAGAGAGGAGGATGAGGGACAGTGGAGGACAGAGAGAGAGGAGGATGAAGGCACAGGAGGACAGAGAGGAGGAGGATGAAAGGAGAGGAGGACTGAGAGAGAGGAGGATGAAGGGACAGTGGAGGACAGAGAGAGGAGGATGAAGGCACAGGAGGACAGAGAGGAGGATGAAAGGAGAGGAGAGAGAGAGAGGAGGATGAAGGGACAGGAGGACTGAGAGAGAGGAGGATGAAGGGACAGTGGAGGACAGAGAGAGAGGAGGATGAAGGGACAGTGGAGGACAGAGAGAGGAGGATGAAGGGACAGTGGAGGACAGAGAGAGGAGGATGAAGGGACAGGAGGACAGAGAGAGAGGAGGATGAAGGGACAGTGGAGGACAGAGAGAGGAGGATGAAGGGACAGTGGAGGACAGAGAGAGGAGGATGAAGGGACAGGATGACCGAGAGAGAGGAGGATGAAGGGACAGGAGGACAGAGAGAGAGGAGGATGAAGGGACAGTGGAGGACAGAGAGAGAGGAGGATGAAGGGACAGGAGGACTGAGAGAGAGGAGGATGAAGGGACAGTGGAGGACAGAGAGAGGAGGATGAAGGCACAGGAGGACAGAGAGGAGGGTGAAAGGACAGGAGGACAGAGAGAGAGGAGGATGAAGGGTCAGTGGAGGACAGAGAGAGAGGAGGATGAAGGGACAGTGGAGGACAGATAGAGGAGGATGAAGGGACAGGAGGACAGAGAGAGAGGAGGATGAAGGCACAGGAAGACTGAGAGAGGAGGATGAAAGGACAGGAGGACAGAGAGAGAGAGGAGGATGAATGGACAGGAGGACAGAGAGAGAGGAGGATGAAGGGACAGTGGAGGACAGAGAGAGAGGAGGATGAAGGCACAGGAGGACAGAGAGGAGGATGAAAGGAGAGGAGGACTGAGAGAGAGGAGGATGAAGGGACAGGAGGACTGAGAGAGAGGAGGATGAAGGCACAGGAGGACAGAGAGAGAGGAGGGTGAAAGGACAGGAGGACAGAGAGAGAGGAGGATGAAGGGTCAGTGGAGGACAGAGAGAGAGGAGGATGAAGGGACAGTGGAGGACAGAGAGAGGAGGATGAAGGGACAGGACAGAGAGAGAGGAGGATGAAGGCACAGGAAGACTGAGAGAGGAGGATGAAAGGACAGGAGGACAGAGAGAGAGAGGAGGATGAAGGGACAGGAGAACTGAGAGAGGAAGATGAAAGGAGAGGAGGACTGAGAGAGGGGAGGATGAAGGCACAGGAGGACAGAGAGAGAGTAGGATGAAGGCACAGGAGGACTGAGAGAGGAGGATGAAGGGACAGTGGAGGACAGAGAGAGGAGGATGAAGGGACAGTGGAGGATAGAGAGAGGAGGATGAAGGGACAGTGGAGGACAGAGAGAGAGGAGGATGAAGGGACAGGATTACTGAGAGAGAGGAGGATGAAGGGACAGGAGGACAGAGAGAGAGGAGGATGAAGGGACAGGATGCCTGAGAGAGAGGATGAAGGGACAGGAGGACAGAGAGAGAGGAGGATGAAGGGACAGTGGAGGACAGAGAGAGGAGGATGAAGGGACAGTGGAGGACAGAGAGAGAGGAGGATGAAGGCACAGGAGGACTGAGAGAGGAGGATGAAGGGACAGGAGGACAGAGAGAGGAGGATGAAGGGACAGTGGAGGACTGAGAGAGGAGGATGAAGGGACAGGAGGACTGAGAGAGAGAGGAGGATGAAGGGACAGTGGAGGACAGAGAGAGAGGAGGATGAAGGGACAGGATGACTGAGAGAGAGGATGAAGGGACAGGAGGACAGAGAGAGAGGAGGATGAAGGGACAGTGGAGGACATAGAGAGGAGGATGAAGGGACAGTGGAGGACAGAGAGAGAGGAGGATGAAGGGACAGGAGGACTGAGAGAGAGGAGGATGAAGGGACAGTGGAGGACAGAGAGAGGAGGATGAAGGCACAGGAGGACAGAGAGGAGGATGAAAGGAGAGGAGGACTGAGAGAGAGGAGGATGAAGGGACAGGAGGACTGAGAGAGAGGAGGATGAAGGGACAGTGGAGGACAGAGAGAGAGGAGGATGAAGGGACAGTGGAGGACAGAGAGAGGAGGATGAAGGGACAGTGGAGGACAGAGAGAGGAGGATGAAGGGACAGGAGGACAGAGAGAGAGGAGGATGAAGGGACAGTGGAGGACAGAGAGAGGAGGATGAAGGGACAGTGGAGGACAGAGAGAGGAGGATGAAGGGACAGGATGACCGAGAGAGAGGAGGATGAAGGGACAGGAGGACAGAGAGAGAGGAGGATGAAGGGACAGTGGAGGGACAGGAGGACTGAGAGAGAGGAGGATGAAGGGACAGTGGAGGACAGAGAGAGGAGGATGAAGGCACAGGAGGACAGAGAGGAGGGTGAAAGGACAGGAGGACAGAGAGAGAGGAGGATGAAGGGTCAGTGGAGGACAGAGAGAGAGGAGGATGAAGGGACAGTGGAGGACAGATAGAGGAGGATGAAGGGACAGGAGGACAGAGAGAGAGGAGGATGAAGGCACAGGAAGACTGAGAGAGGAGGATGAAAGGACAGGAGGACAGAGAGAGAGAGGAGGATGAATGGACAGGAGGACAGAGAGAGAGGAGGATGAAGGGACAGTGGAGGACAGAGAGAGAGGAGGATGAAGGCACAGGAGGACAGAGAGGAGGATGAAAGGAGAGGAGGACTGAGAGAGAGGAGGATGAAGGGACAGGAGGACTGAGAGAGAGGAGGATGAAGGCACAGGAGGACAGAGAGAGAGGAGGGTGAAAGGACAGGAGGACAGAGAGAGAGGAGGATGAAGGGTCAGTGGAGGACAGAGAGAGAGGAGGATGAAGGGACAGTGGAGGACAGAGAGAGGAGGATGAAGGGACAGGAGGACAGAGAGAGAGGAGGATGAAGGCACAGGAAGACTGAGAGAGGAGGATGAAAGGACAGGAGGACAGAGAGAGAGAGGAGGATGAAGGGACAGGAGAACTGAGAGAGGAAGATGAAAGGAGAGGAGGACTGAGAGAGGGGAGGATGAAGGCACAGGAGGACAGAGAGAGAGTAGGATGAAGGCACAGGAGGACTGAGAGAGGAGGATGAAGGGACAGTGGAGGACAGAGAGAGGAGGATGAAGGGACAGGATGACAGAGAGAGAGGAGGATGAAGGGACAGGAGGACAGAGAGAGAGGAGGATGAAGGGACAGGATGACTGAGAGAGGAGGATGAAGGGACAGGAGGACAGAGAGAGAGGTGGATGAAGGGACAGTGGAGGATAGAGAGAGGAGGATGAAGGGACAGTGGAGGACAGAGAGAGAGGAGGATGAAGGGACAGGATGACTGAGAGAGAGGAGGATGAAGGGACAGGAGGACAGAGAGAGAGGAGGATGAAGGGACAGGATGCCTGAGAGAGAGGATGAAGGGACAGGAGGACAGAGAGAGAGGAGGATGAAGGGACAGTGGAGGACAGAGAGAGGAGGATGAAGGGACAGTGGAGGACAGAGAGAGAGGAGGATGAAGGCACAGGAGGACTGAGAGAGGAGGATGAAGGGACAGGAGGACAGAGAGAGGAGGATGAAGGGACAGTGGAGGACTGAGAGAGGAGGATGAAGGGACAGGAGGACTGAGAGAGAGGAGGATGAAGGGACAGTGGAGGACAGAGAGAGAGGAGGATGAAGGGACAGTGGAGGACTGAGTGTGTGTGATAGTAGAGTATTACAGACGGCTAGTGGCTAGAGGCACCTTGAGGAGAGAAGAAGAAGAGACCTTCAGATTATGAGAGACAGTCAACAGTAAGAGTAAGAACAACGGTAACATCCACAGAAAAACACACAACAACTGACACATCCACATAAACCTGTGTGACAATGACAGTGACAGCCTCGTGTGATGCCGGGCAGGACAGACAGTTTGGTTTGGCAGACCCCGGCCCATCTCCTCAGCACATAGAGACCACAGAGGGAGGGGGAGAGGAGGCAGGGGGATTGGAGGGGGTGAGGGGGGAGAGGAGGCAGGGGGATTGGAGGGGGTGAGGGGGGAGAGGAGGCAGGAGGATTGGAGGGGGGAGAGGAGGCAGGAGGATTGGAGGGGGGAGAGGAGGCAGGAGGATTGGAGGGGGTGAGGGGGGAGAGGAGGCAGGAGGATTGGAGGGGTTGAGGGAGAGGAGGCAGGAGGATTGGAGGGGGTGAGGGGGAGAGGAGGCAGGAGGATTGGAGGGGGTTGGGGGGCAGAAGAGGCAGGGGGATTGGAGGGGGTGAGGGGTGAGAGGAGGCAGGAGGATTGGAGGGGGTGAGGGGGAGAGGAGGCAGGAGGATTGGAGTGGGTGAGAGGGGAAGGGAGTCAGGGGGATTGGAGGGGGTGAGGGGGGAAGGGAGGCAGGGGGATTGGAGGGGGTGGGAGGGGGAGGTGAGAAAGGGGGATTGGAGGGGGTGAGGGGGGATGTGAGGCAGGGGGATTGAAGGGGGTGAGGGGGAAAAGGAGACAGGGGGATTGAAGGGGGTGAGGGGGAAAGGGTAGCAGGGGGATTGAAGGGGGTGAGGGGGAAAGGGAGGCAGGGGGATTGAAGGGGTAAGGGAGGCAGGGGAGGAGATTGACTAAGGGGGACACTGCACTGCTGATTGCATGGTAGCTCTATGGTTGGCCAATAGCGAGGGAGAACATGTTTTCTCCTTCTGCTTAGAGGTGAACTGTAAGGGGAGGGATAAGGGGCTCAGAACTGTCAGGGGAGGGATAAGGGGCTCAGAACTGTCAGGGGAGGGATAAGGGGCTCAGAACTGTCAGGGGAGGGATAAGGGGCTCAGAACTGTCAGGGGAGGGATAAGGGGCTCAGAACTGTCAGGGGAGGGATAAGGGGCTCAGAACTGTCAGGGGAGGGATAAGGGGCTCAGAACTGTCAGGGGAGGGATAAGGGGCTCAGAACTGTAATGGGAGGGATAAGGGGCTCAGAACTGTCAGGGGAGGGATAAGGGGCTCAGAACTGTCAGGGGAGGGATAAGGGGCTCAGAACTGTTAGGGGAGGGATAAGGGGCTCAGAACTGTCAGGGGAGGGATAAGGGGCTCAGAACTGTCAGGGGAGGGATAAGGGGCTCAGAACTGTCAGGGGAGGGATAATGGGCTCAGAACTGTCAGGGGAGGGATAAGGGGCTCAGAACTGTCAGGGGAGGGATAAGGGGCTCAGAACTGTCAGGGGAGGGATAAGGGGCTCAGAACTGTCAGGGGAGAGATAAGGGGCTCAGAACTGTCAGGGGAGGGATAAGGTGAGTGTGTATATGGATGGAGCTCAAGAAACACACACCTCTGCTGAGACCGTCGGGCCCTCGCAGGATCCGGCACTCCTCGATCTGTCCGAACGCAGAGAACATGACTCGGATGTCGTTCTCATTGCACTTCTTCGACACCATGCCGATGAACAGCTTCCTGTCCTCCACCGCTGCAGGGGAAGAGAGACAGACGTTCAAATGGGTGAGAAACAGAAAAAAGGAGAGGAAAGAGAGAGACCGAGAAAGTCTCCCCATTTCATCTGCAGACTGTGATCAATGTCTCATTACCAGTCTCTGTGTGACTCTCTCTCTCCCTCTATTCATTTCTCTCTCTCTATCTCCTCCTCTCCCATCTCTCCGGGTTTCTTTTTGTCTGCCTGCCCCCCTTCCCCCTGTTTAATCCCTTTCTCTCTGACCCAATCGCTCCATTTATCTTGCAATACCTCGGCCTGTGTAACAGTGTGTGTTGTGTGTGTGTGTGTGTGTGTGTGTGTGTGTGTGTGTTGTGTGTGTGTGTGTGTTGTGTGTGTGTGTTGTGTGTGTGTGTGTGTGTGCGTGTGTGTGTGTGTGTGTGTGTGTGCGAGACAGAGACTCTTACTGTTTCTTGTCTCTGTGTGTGTATGACCGTGGGAAAGAGACAAGAGAGAGAAAGTGTGTGTACGTGTTGCTCACCATTCAGAGTAATGCTGATCCTATTCATTTTTAATGAGGAAACTGTCAGCTCTTACCGGGAGGCGAAAGAGATAAGCGGTCTGTTGCACTCTGGGAAATCAATAGAGCACTTGTTTATTTTGCTGTTTGAATTGTTTGTGCGTTTAAAAAAACAACACTGGGACACGCAGGGAAGATAAGTGTTGTTTCAAAGGCTTCCAACTCGGCTGTGTACGTTCGCTCACTATCAGCACTGTAATGAATTAACAGAGAAGAGGAGACATCCTTAACGGTGACTAAACATCTGTTAGCCGACCCGAGTCCGAGTTAGTGACCTATCGGGAAGCAGAGAAACAGCGTTTTACTCATTCCAGATCAGATTTGAAGAAAGAAAGCGGAAAGTGAAGACGGGCTATCGATACAGCAGTGCGGCGAAGGCAAACACACGCGCGAGCACACACACACACACGCCTCTTGGTTGACTAAAGCAACAAACCGTTTAACGACAATTCGTCATGGTTACAGCAACTCCAATAAAGGTCTATGGAACGTACTATCATTAGAAAGACGAATACATTTCATATGGCCGTACTTTACTATCTCCCATTACGGTGGATGATGACTGCAGCCACAGCCGGCTGGAGCTTTACTCAGCTCTCATCATCGTTACCGAGACGGATATATCTTACCAAGTCCTATTTCATAACCTCACAGAAGACGTCTGGAGCGGGAAAGCATTATTAAGGTCTCATCATGACTTATATGGATGGAGCTCTAGGTTTCGAGTGCATTGTATTTCCTTAGCGGGTCGAGTCTAGAAGATGTGGCTACGAGCGTCTTTATTAAGCTTTAAGTGATGCCTGTGTGCTGTCAGTGGCTTTATGACACTCCTCTGTCTCTCTGGGTGGAGCTCAGCCAGTACGGTTCCGTCTGTCCCAATATTATCACCTTCAATCCTTCTATACTTTCAGTGGTCCAGTGGATGAGGAAAAGAGGCTATTCATTAGTATTGGGACGTGGCCCGTCTGGCTTCTCTCAGATGCAGAAAAGCGTTATGGCTGGATAAATGGGGTTATAATCGCATGTGTAATAGAGACAATTGTCTGTGTGTGTGTGTGTGAGAGAGATACGCAGGGAGAAAGGCTGGTTCACTGTGGGGCCAAAACAGTTAAACTCTCCCTGACCCCCTCCCAGAACACTTTAATAATTCATACATCTTTCTCTCTCTGAAACAGGATCACTGAGCCACAGACACAGACACACACACACACACACACACACACACACACACACACACACACAGACACACACACGTAATACTCAGCCCAGTGTGTGTGGTCACTCACCGTTTGATTTCTCACTGTCTGCAGGCTTCATCTGAATGGGATGGTGCATCTGGAAAAGACAGGACAAACACACCTTTACAATACTATACCGACACACACACACACACACACACACACACACACCTAGTGAGGACTACACACACTCAGAGATCACACACACTACACACAGACACACACATCAGTCACACCACACACACACACACTGCCTGGTCACAGCACACCGACACACTACAAACTGGCCACTGAAAGTCACAACAGACCGTCCAGGTGTGTCCCTCGTACCCTTGTTGCAGGTTTAGAGAGGTTGAATGGAGCTGATTGATTGACGTGAGAACATGCATGCCTGGGGCGGCAGGATAGCCTAGAGCGTTGGGCTAGTAACCGGAAGGTTACAAGTTCAAAACCCTGAGCTGATAAGGTACAAATCTGTCGTTCTGCCCCTGAACAGGCAGTTAACCCACTGTTCCTAGGCCACCATTGAAAATAAGAATTTGTTCTTAACTGACTTGCCTAGTTAAATAAAGATAAAATAATAAAAAAACACTTCACAGACAAGATGGCTGCCACACCTCTCTCAATCTCAATTCAAGAACTTTATTGGCATGGGAAACATACATTTACATTGTCAAAGCAAGTGAAAAATATACAGAAAACATTACACTCACAAAAGAATAAAGACATTTCAAATGTCATATTATGTCTATATACAATCTCTCTGTCTGTCTCTCCCTCCTTTATGAGAGATGATGTGCCTGTTTGATCTGCAGAGAGACCAGTGACAGTAATTATCTAAATCTAGCCCAGTATCAATCACACTGACTCTGGCTCTGCCCACCTCACACACACACACACACACAGCAGAAATCCATCTTCTCGGCTCTCACCAGCTGTGGTGTGTGTATTTATCTGTACCCTGTCTTACCCATAATGCCCCTGGCTAAGCCTGAACAGTCACCTTGTGGCAGGGCGCTTTGATCCTCTAGCTGTTTCTATCTGTCTGTCTCTCTCTCCATCTGTCTGTCTCTGTCTGTCTCTCTCTATCGGTCTCTCTCTCCATCTGTCTGTCTCTGTCTGTCTCTCTCTATCGGTCTCTCTCTCCATCTGTCTGTCTCTGTCTGTCTCTCTCTATTGGTCTCTCTCTCCATCTGTCTGTCTCTGTCTGTCTCTCTCTATCGGTCTCTCTCTCCATCTGTCTGTCTCTGTCTGTCTCTCTCTATCGGTCTCTCTCTCCATCTGTCTGTCTCTGTCTGTCTCTCTCTATCGGTCTCTCTCTCCATCTGTCTCTATCTGTCTGTCTCTCTCTATCGGTCTCTCTCTCCATCTGTCTCTATCTGTCTGTCTCTCTCTATCGGTCTCTCTCTCCATCTGTCTGTCTCTGTCTGTCTCTCTCTATCGGTCTCTCTCTCCATCTGTCTGTCTCTGTCTGTCTCTCTCTATCGGTCTCTCTCTCCATCTGTCTGTCTCTGTCTGTCTCTCTCTATTGGTCTCTCTCTCCATCTGTCTGTCTCTGTCTGTCTCTCTCTATCGGTCTCTCTCTCCATCTGTCTGTCTCTGTCTGTCTCTCTCTATCGGTCTCTCTCTCCATCTGTCTGTCTCTGTCTGTCTCTCTCTATCGGTCTCTCTCTCCATCTGTCTCTATCTGTCTGTCTCTCTCTATCGGTCTCTCTCTCCATCTGTCTGTCTCTGTCTGTCTCTCTATAGGTCTCTCTCTCCATCTGTCTGTCTCTGTCTGTCTCTCTCTATCGGTCTCTCTCTCCATCTGTCTCTATCTGTCTGTCTCTCTCTATCGGTCTCTCTCTCCATCTGTCTGTCTCTGTCTGTCTCTCTCTATCGGTCTCTCTCTCCATCTGTCTGTCTCTGTCTGTCTCTCTCTATCGGTCTCTCTCTCCATCTGTCTGTCTCTGTCTGTCTCTCTCTATCGGTCTCTCTCTCCATCTGTCTGTCTCTGTCTGTCTCTATCTGTCTGTCTCTCTCTATCGGTCTCTCTCTCCATCTGTCTGTCTCTGTCTGTCTCTCTCTATCGGTCTCTCTCTCCATCTGTCTCTATCTGTCTGTCTCTCTCTATCGGTCTCTCTCTCCATCTGTCTGTCTCTGTCTGTCTCTCTCTATCGGTCTCTCTCTCCATCTGTCTGTCTCTGTCTGTCTCTCTCTATCGGTCTCTCTCTCCATCTGTCTGTCTCTCTCTGTCTCTCTCTATCGGTCTCTCTCTCCATCTGTCTGTCTCTGTCTGTCTCTCTCTATCGGTCTCTCTCTCCATCTGTCTGTCTCTGTCTGTCTCTCTCTATCGGTCTCTCTCTCCATCTGTCTGTCTCTGTCTGTCTCTCTCTATCGGTCTCTCTCTCCATCTGTCTGTCTCTGTCTGTCTCTCTCTATTGGTCTCTCTCTCCATCTGTCTCTGTCTGTCTGTCTCTCTCTATCGGTCTCTCTCTCCATCTGTCTGTCTCTGTCTGTCTCTCTCTATCGGTCTCTCTCTCTCCATCTGTCTGTCTCTGTCTGTCTCTCTCTATCGGTCTCTCTCTCCATCTGTCTGTCTCTCTCTATCGGTCTCTCTCTCCATCTGTCTGTCTCTGTCTGTCTCTCTCTATCGGTCTCTCTCTCCATCTGTCTGTCTCTGTCTGTCTCTCTCTATCGGTCTCTCTCTCCATCTGTCTCTATCTGTCTGTCTCTCTCTATCGGTCTCTCTCTCCATCTGTCTGTCTCTGTCTGTCTCTCTCTATCGGTCTCTCTCTCCATCTGTCTCTCTCTATCGGTCTCTCTCTCCATCTGTCTCTATCGGTCTCTCTCTCCATCTGTCTGTCTCTGTCTGTCTCTCTCTATCGGTCTCTCTCTCCATCTGTCTCTATCTGTCTGTCTCTCTCTATCGGTCTCTCTCTCCATCTGTCTGTCTCTGTCTGTCTCTCTATCGGTCTCTCTCTCCATCTGTCTGTCTCTGTCTGTCTCTCTCTATCGGTCTCTCTCTCCATCTGTCTGTCTCTGTCTGTCTCTCTCTATCGGTCTCTCTCTCCATCTGTCTGTCTCTGTCTGTCTCTCTCTATCGGTCTCTCTCTCTCCATCTGTCTGTCTCTGTCTGTCTCTCTCTATCGGTCTCTCTCTCCATCTGTCTGTCTCTGTCTGTCTCTCTCTATCGGTCTCTCTCTCCATCTGTCTGTCTCTGTCTGTCTCTCTCTATCGGTCTCTCTCTCCATCTGT
This sequence comes from Oncorhynchus clarkii lewisi, assembly GCF_045791955.1. Taxonomy (NCBI): domain Eukaryota; kingdom Metazoa; phylum Chordata; class Actinopteri; order Salmoniformes; family Salmonidae; genus Oncorhynchus; species Oncorhynchus clarkii. Next base: position 14,069,454 of record NC_092167.1, read on the forward strand.
CTCTATCTGTCTGTCTCTCTCTATCGGTCTCTCTCTCCATCTGTCTGTCTCTGTCTGTCTCTCTCTATCGGTCTCTCTCTCCATCTGTCTCTCTCTATCGGTGTCTCTCTCCATCTGTCTCTATCGGTCTCTCTCTCCATCTGTCTGTCTCTGTCTGTCTCTCTCTATCGGTCTCTCTCTCCATCTGTCTCTCTCTATCGGTCTCTCTCTCCATCTGTCTCTATCGGTCTCTCTCTCCATCTGTCTGTCTCTGTCTGTCTCTCTATCGGTCTCTCTCTCCATCTGTCTGTCTCTGTCTGTCTCTCTCTATCAGTCTCTCTCTCCATCTGTCTGTCTCTGTCTGTCTCTCTCTATCGGTCTCTCTCTCCATCTGTCTCTATCTGTCTGTCTCTCTCTATCGGTCTCTCTCTCTCCATCTGTCTCTATCTGTCTGTCTCTTTCTATCGGTCTCTCTCTCCATCTGTCTCTATCTGTCTGTCTCTCTATCGGTCTCTCTCTCCATCTGTCTGGCTCTGTCTGTCTCTATATGTCTGTCTCTCTCTATCGGTCTCTCTCTCCATCTGTCTGTCTCTGTCTGTCTCTCTCTATCGGTCTCTCTCTCCATCTGTCTCTATCTGTCTGTCTCTCTATCGGTCTCTCTCTCCATCTGTCTGGCTCTGTCTGTCTCTATCTGTCTGTCTCTCTCTATCAGTCTCTCTCTCTCCATCTGTCTGTCTCTGTCTGTCTCTCTCTCCATCTGTCTGTCTCTGTCTGTCTCTCTCCCCCGTCTCGATATGTCCGTTTCTCTCTGTCTTTCACTCTTTCGTTCTTTTTACAATATGTTTATACATTGACCATTCCTTTCCACAACACTCCTACATCCACCACCCAGTAGTGTCAATTCAACTGACTTTACTACCTGGACCCATAGTGCCCATTTTGGTTTATAGCCCCCTGAGTGAGTGAGTGACTGAGGATTTTGAATGGGACTGAATAATGTTGGTCCCCATAAGGTTAGTTGTACAAGACTGTGTGTGTGTGGAGCAACGAACCGCCCTTGCTGTCTCTGCCTGGCCGGTTCCCCTCTTTCCACTGGGATTCTCTGCCTCTAACCCTATTACAGGGGCTGATTCACTGGCTTACTGGTGCTCTTCCATGCCATCCCTAGGAGGGGTGGTTCACTTGAGTGGGTTGAGTCCAGTGTCCTGTGTCCTGTGTTATCCAGTGTCCTGTGTGAATTTAAATATGCTCTCTCTAATTCTCTCTCGGAGGAGGAGGACCTGAGCCCTAGGACCATGCCTCAGGACTACCTGGCCCGATGACTCCTTGCTGTCCCCAGTCCACCTGGCCATGCTGCTGCTTCAGTTTCAACTGTTCTGCCTGCGGCTATGGAACCCTGACCTGTTCACCGGACGTGCTACCTGTCCCAGACCTGCTGTTTTCAACTCTCTAGAGACAGCAGGAGCGGTACAGATACTCTGAATGATCGGCTATGAAAAGCAAACTGACATTTACTCCTGAGGTGCTGACCTGTTGCACCCTCGACAACCACTGTGATTATTATTATTTGACCCTGCTGGTCATCTATGAACATTTGAACATCTTGGCCATGTTGTTATAATCTCCACCCGGCACAGCCAGAAGAGGACTGGCCACCCCTCATTGCCTGGTTCCTCTCTAGGTTTCTTCCTAGGTTCTGGCCTTTCTAGGGAGTTTTTCCTAGCCACCGTGCTTCTACACCTGTATTGCTTGCTGTTTGGGGTTTTAGGCTGGGTTTCTGTACAGCACTTTGAGATATCAGCTGATGTAAGAAGGGCTTTATAAATAAATGTGATTTGATTTGTGAGTGTGAGAGAGTGCAGTGAATCATATGTTGGAGGGCTACAGTACAGAAATAACTGCATCCTCAGGCTACAGTACAGAAATAACTGCATCCTCAGGCTACAGTACAGAAATAACTGCATCCTCAGGCTACAGTACAGAAATAACTGCATCCTCAGGCTACAGTACAGAAATAACTGCATCCTCAGGCTACAGTACAGAAATAACTGCATCCTCAGGCTACAGTACAGAAATAACTGCATCCTCAGGCTACAGGCACTGGCTAGCGGCTATCCCTGCCTCTGCCTCTCACTCTCTCAGAAAGTTCTGTCTAGATGCCATCCTTCTTCTCCCAGATCTGTCTACCCAGAAGGCCATGCAGACTTCAGACCCGAGGTGTGATGCGTTCATGCAGCTCCACCACTACCCCACAATTCCACACGGCTGGTTCTTCACTGAGAGCCCTGGAGCTACCTGCTGCGGTCACTCGTCATCCAATCACCATGACAACCCAAGCACTTGTTTCCCCCTTTCTCAGTAACCAAACATCTAAAGCTGTGTCATTGAGAATGTGGCCTACACTGGTGACATTTCCCTCTGGTATGGTAGTTGGTAATTAGATTATTGACTGTGACCCTAGTCCACTTGGAAACATCTCCTCTTTCCCCTCTTCCTGATTTCCAGTTGGCTAGTCGGGGCATGACATGCAGGGCCCGTTCTGGAGGCGACGCCGAGGTGTCTATCCGTCAGAGTAGCTGATGACATGGAGGTAACATTACCTCTCCAGCAGGGTATTATCCCCTTAACACTACCATACTGTTTCCTACCCAAACAACGCTATGCAACACTACTGTGTTCCAGTACAATTGCCCTCTAAACATT
>NC_092167.1:14074635-14124635 GCF_045791955.1 Oncorhynchus clarkii lewisi
AGAGATGGAGAAATGGACAGAGAGAGAGAGAGAGAGAGAGAGAGAGCTGCTGGAGGGCACTAGAAAGTCAGTGTCCTAGATTAGCTCTCACACGCCCTTCTCCCCCCCCCCAGCCACACAGACTGTGTATGTGTGTGAGACAGGCAGTCTGTGCCGTGCTGTGGGCGCTGGCGTGGGGAGACACCAGCCATTTAGACATCTGTCAGCTGCTGATGAAAGAGTTCAATTTAGTGGAAAATCTCAGACAACCTTGTCTGGCGGACGGGCTGACAGGTTTTAACTCACATTTGTATTTGTGTTTGTGTCAGACCTGTTTTCCAGTACTATTTCAGGTATTTCATTTCATACTCAAATGCACTCCCTTGCATTAAACCCAGGTATGTGAAAGTAGTATTTAAAATAAGTATTTGAAAATACTTTCAAATGCAATTTGGTCGATTCAAATAAAAAATATATGATTTGGGCTGTGTATTTAAAAATACTTTTAGAACAAATACACCAGTCTCAACGTCAACAGTGAAGAGGCGAATCCGGGATGCTGGCCTTCTAAGCAGAGTTCCTCTGTCCAGTCTCAACGTCAACAGTGAAGAGGCGACTCCGGGAGGCTGGCCTTCTAAGCAGAGTTCCTCTGTCCAGTCTCAACGTCAACAGTGAAGAGGCGACTCCGGGAGGCTGGCCTTCTAGGCAGAGTTCCTCTGTTCAGTGTTCTTTTGCCCATCTTAATCTTTTATTTTTACTGGCCAGTCTGAGATATGGCTTTTTCTTTGCAACTCTGCCTAGAAGGCCAGCATCACGAAGTCGCCTCTTCACTGTTGAAGTTGAGACTGGTGTTTTTATGGGTACTATTTAATGAAGCTGGCAGTTGAGGACTTGTGTGGCGTGTGTTTCTCAAACTAGACACTTTAATGTACTTGTCCTCTTGCTCAGTTGGGCATCGGGGCCTCCCACTCCTCTTTATATTCTGGTTAGAGCCAGTTTGCGCTGTCCTGTGAAGGGAGTAGTACACAGCGTTGTACGAGACATTCAGTTTCTTGGCAATTTCTCGCATGGAATAGCCTTAATTTCTCAGAACAAGAATAGACTGACAAGTTTCAGAAGACATTTCTAAGTGACCCCAAACTTTTGAACGGTAGTGTGTGTGTGTGTGCTTCTGGCTGTGTGTGTAGTGTGACTACTTGTGTGTGTGTGTGTGTGTGTGTGGAGGTCCAGACTGCGGATGGCTGTGCAGCAGGGGAGGGTATTATGTTCTTAAATATCTGCAGAAGGAGCTGCGGGCATGTTTTCAGTCGATAGATGTTTTGGGGCCAGTTTAAAGCACAGCTCAGTGGTGACATTAGAGGCTCTGAGAGAAGCGGGCCCCCCCTAGCTACGTGCCCCGACCAGCCATCTCCACCCTAATTTCTCCAACCCCCCTCACCCACAGTCCCCAGAACTTCATTAGCTGTTCATTAGAAAGAAAACTCTTACTTTAAGTTTTTGTTCCTCTAAAACAGAGTCCCCCCCGTCTCCTTTCACTCATCTAAAGCTACTTGGCAGATTTGGGGAAGGGAGGAGGCACAGTGTGTGTGTGTGTGTGTGTGTGTGTGTGTGTGTGTGTGGAATCACTTAGGCATATGTCCAGTCCCTGTTCAGACCTGTGCAGGTTTCAGTAAGATCTCCATTAACACATCATAGCACAAGCACAACACACACACACACACACACACACACACACACACACACACACACACACACACACACACACACACACACACACACACACACACACACACACACACACCTCCATCCAGCACTTTTGCAGTCTGCTGCCAAAGCTGGAGGCTTAGAGAGAGAGGGGGGGGGGGGGGGTGGACAGGCAGGGAGTTGTCGGAGGAGAGAGGCTGCTTTTCTAAAGTGTGTCCCTCCAATATGTGGCTGGCAGTCTAGGCCTTTCTTTTGTGAATTCCGTGTTGGAGATGGGGGGAGTATAGGAGTACTATGCAGGGCGGTACAGAACATCCACGTTTACACTCACTACCACATTCTCTCCAGACTGTTCACACTCAACGCCGTACTCAAACATGGCAGCCATTCAACTGTTCCTGTGTGTGCCGTAAATCAATATGGCTGCTGTTCAGCTCTGCCAGCCGCTCTCGTCCAATATGTCCTCCGTCCAACTGCTGTGATTGGATCTCACCCTGTCAGGGCCTACAGTTTAGAGCGCAAGAATGAACGAGGGAGAGACAGAGAGCCAATATAAACATTGTTCTACTGCCTTTTACAAGAGAGGGAGAGACAGAGAGCTAACAAGCACGGATTGCTTTGTAGCTGAACTCATTTATGGCCTTGCCCTAAAGCGAACTGTGCTCTCCCTCTATGCTTTCCTCATCACTCCATCCTCTCCTTAGCTCACCTCTCTGTCCATTGCTCTCTCTGTCCACCTCTCTACCTCCACTCAACGATAAAGCATTTATGGACTCTCTCTCCCACTACATCCCTCCCTCCCTCCTCCCAGAGGAAGGTCAGTCAGTACTTTATTAAAGTCAAATTCAAACATATCCTCAGTGCTGCATTGCCTTGGAGATCTCAGAGGAGGCCATTTTAAATTAGTTAATCATGACCTCCCAAAACCGCTCAAATGGATGTGATTATGGTGCTATTGATTCAGCCCTGTGTGTGTTCGTTTTAGAGTGTTACCTGCCTGGGGAAAAGAGGGACAGAGGGAGGAGGAGTTGGCAGAGGAAATGAGGAAGGGCGGTAATTTCACGTTCCCCTAATCTTCAAATGTTTAGAGCATGTGACGTATCATATCCACCCTCCGTCCTCATATTCGTCCTCATATCCACCCTCTCTAACCCAATAGGTCCATCGACTAACCAACAGAGGAAATACGGTGTACAGACTTCCCTTCCCTCTAATCTAAAGGCTTCCAGAGCCTCAGAACAGCCAAGGCTGCAGCCTGCCAACACCCCAAGCAGGAGTAACCGTGGCCCAGGGGCCTGTTAAACCCAGAGGAGCAGCTAGAGACTTCCAGAACCTGGGAGGGGAGCCGAGACAAAATCCTATTGCTCATCTATCACTCCACTGTGTTTAATATACACACAGGGACAGAGGACAGCAGCAGGAGTCTGGTAGAGGAAAGGCCCCTACAGCACACACACACACACACACACACACACACAAATATTTTCATACGCAGAATATATAATGTAGTCAGACACAAATGACACAAATAAGCATCTAAATGCAGTTAGTGACAGAGTAAAGGCCTACACACACACACACACACACACACACACAATACAGACAGCCACAGTGTGTGACGTGACAGTAATGGGAGATGTCCCCTGGTAATCACTGACACTGCGTGACAGCAGGGCAGCGTGGGCCGTGAACACACACTCACCCCTGTTAAGGTCTTTATGTTATGCAGTGCGTTCTGGGCTTCAAGGGCAGCTTTCCGTGTGTAAAACGTGACAAAACAGCACCCTGGGAGGAGAGAGGGGGAGAGAGATGAACATGATAAGCAACCAAAAAAGTGTCCTTAATTTATTCATACAGTTTTACGTCATCCGTCAAAAGTAGGCACAAGGAGAAACCAGCTTAGCATTTACATGAAGAAAACATTCACGATTTTAAAACAATTCAGTATTAATGACTTGAGTAACAGTACTTCAGAATGACAGAGACACATCAAAGAGAGAGAAAGGGAGAGAGGGAGGGAGGACAGGAGCCAGTCAGAGAAAAAGAGAGAGCGAAAGAGAAAGAGAGAGAGCGAAAGAGAAAGGAGAGAGAGAGAAAGAGACAGAGACAGAGAAATGAGACAGAGACAGAGAGAGAGAGACAGAGAGAGAGAGAGACAGAGAGAGAGAGAGACAGAGGCAGAGAAATGAGACAGAGACAGAGACAGAGAGAGAGAGACAGAGAGAGAGAGACAGAGAGAGAGAGAGAGAGAGAGAGAGAGAGAGAGAGACAGAGAGAGAGACAGAGAGAGACAGAGAGAGAGACATGAGAGAGAGAGAGAGAGAGAGACAGAGAGAGAGAGAGAGCGAAAGAGAAAGGAGAGAGAGAGAGAGAGAAATGAGACAGAGAGAGAAGGAAAGGTCTAGTCATTATACGGTAGATGAAATAGTCATCTCCAGTGTAGGTAGCAGACAGTCCAGCTGTAGACCATTAAGCCACAGTCAGCAGTATAAGGAGCAGAGGAACTGCTGAGTCATGTAGAATCACTTTTCACACATTTACAGTTTTCAATTCCTCATTTTTTGAGATGTGCGTGAATGACTAGTCCTGCTGTCCATCCATCTCACTTCCGTTATGTTGCACAGGTACCCCTTTGCAGAGGGGTTGATGATTGCATTCTTTTGGAAAAGGTGGCTTTAAAATGACCAGCGTTTTCATATGGTGTTGTCTGTGTTTGGGATGGTTAAGGTCTTGGCCTAGCATGAAGGGAGTGCACTGGGATTTCCATAGAGTAGGGCTTGTGTATGGGCAGGTTTGAGCTTAGTGTAACAGTAGTAGTCTGTTTTACAATTCCCATAGTGTATAGCCTGTGTATAGGAGGGGTTATCCTAGCATTAGCTGTGTGCTGTGATGTCCATGGTGTGGGGCCTGTGTATAGGAGGGGTTATCCTAGCATTAGCTGTGTGCTGTGATGTCCATGGTGTGGGGCCTGTGTATGGGAGGGGTTAGCCTAGCATTAGCTGTGTGCTGTGATGCCCATGGTGTGGGGCCTGTGTATAGGAGGGGTTATCCTAGCATTAGCTGTGTGCTGTGATTGCCACGTTGTGGGGCCAGTGTATGGGAGGGGTTAGCCTAGCATTAGCTGTGTGCTGTGATTGCCACGTTGTGGGGCCAGTGTATGGGAGGGGTTAGCCTAGCATTAGCTGTGTGCTGTGATGCCCATGGTGTGGGGCCTGTGTATGGACAGGTTTGAGCTTCGTATTAGCACTGTTGTCATTCCCATAGTGTAGAGGCTGTATGGAAGGGTTAGCCCAGAGTCTGGAAATACATGTGTATTGTGGTTCCCAAAGCACACAGCCTATTTAGCTCTTATAGTGTCATCATAGGTATGGGGGGGGGGTTAGCGTGTTAGTGGTGTGTATTGTGATTCCCTAGCATTAGTGTTGTATCAGCGTTGCTTAGCCTAGCATTAGTGTCTTAGCCTAGCATTAGTGTCTTAGCCTAGCATTAGTGTCTTAGCCTAGCATAGGCCTATTGTGATCTCCATAGGATAGGGCATTTGTATGGGATGGTAAGTGTAGCAGTAGTGGTGTGTATTGTGATTCTCATAGGATAGGGCCTGTGTATGGGATGGTAAGTGTAGCAGTAGTGGTGTGTATTGTGATTCTCATAGGGTAGGGCCTGTGTATGGGATGGTAAGTGTAGCAGTAGTGGTGTGTATTGTGATTCTCATAGGGTAGGGCCTGGGTATGGGATGGTAAGTGTAGCAGTAGTGGTGTGTATTGTGATTCTCATAGGATAGGGCCTGTGTATGGGATGGTAAGTGTAGCAGTAGTGGTGTGTATTGTGATTCTCATAGGGTAGGGCCTGTGAGGGCTAGCGATGCGGCCTGTGGTTGACTGTCCCTGTTGGTGTGCTGTCAGGAAGAGGATCAAAAAGCAGAGCATAGTTCTCACACACTAAGGCTGCGTTTAGACAAGCAGACCCATTTTTTGGGTCTCATCAGGTCTCTTCACATCAGATCTTTTTCCATATCAGGTCTTTTTCAGAGCGTATGTGATTGGTCAAAAGAACAATTAGTGAAAAAAATGCATGCACAAAACTAGCAGTAGTGTACTCAATGCTGTGTCCGAGACCACCTAAAGCCAGACCAATTCAAGACCAAGACCGGAGGGGGGGCGAGACCGATTCATGACCGGAGGAGGGGCGAGACCGAGTCAAGACAGGAGGAGGGGAGAAACTGAGTCAAGACCGGAGGAGGGGCGAGACCGAGTCAAGACTGGAGGAGGGGCGAGACTGAGTCAAGACCGGAGGAGGGGCGAGACTGAGTCAAGACAGTAGGAGGGGTGAGACTGAGTCAAGACCGGAGGAGGGGCGAGACTGAGTCAAGACCGAGACCGGAGGAGGGGCGAGACCGAGTCAAGACCGTTGGAGGGGCGAAACTGAGTCAAGACCGGAGGAGGGGCGAGACAGAGTCAAGACCGGAGGAGGGGCGAGACCGAGTCAAGACAGGAGGAGGGGCGAGACCGAGTCAAGACAGGAGGAGGGGCGAGACCGAGTCAAGACCGGAGGAGGGGCGAGACCGAGTCAAGACCGGAGGAGGGGCGAAACTGAGTCAAGACCGGAGGAGGGACGAGACCGAGTCAAGACCGGAGGAGGGGCGAGACCGAGTCAAGACCGGAGGAGGGGCGAAACTGAGTCAAGACCGGAGGAGGGACGAGACCGAGTCAAGACCGGAGGAGGGGCGAAACTGAGTCAAGACCGGAGGAGGGACGAGACCGAGTCAAGACCGGAGGAGGGGCGAAACTGAGTCAAGACCGGAGGAGGGACGAGACCGAGTCAAGACCGGAGGAGGGGCGAGACCGAGTCAAGACCGGAGGAGGGGCGAGACCGAGTCAAGACCGGAGGAGGGGCGAGACCGAGTCAAGACCGGAGGAGGGGCGAGACCGAGTCAAGACCGGAGGAGGGGCGAAACTGAGTCAAGACAGGAGGAGGGGCGAGACCGAGTCAAGACCGGAGGAGGGGCGAGACTGAGTCAAGACCGGAGGAGGGGCGAGACTGAGTCAAGACAGTAGGAGGGGCGAGACTGAGTCAAGACCGGAGGAGGGGCGAGACTGAGTCAAGACCGAGACCGGAGGAGGGGCGAGACCGAGTCAAGACCGTTGGAGGGGCGAAACTGAGTCAAGACTGGAGGAGGGGCGAGACTGAGTCAAGACCGAGACCGGAGGAGGGGCGAGACCGAGTCAAGACCGTTGGAGGGGCGAAACTGAGTCAAGACCGGAGGAGGGGCGAGACAGAGTCAAGACCGGAGGAGGAGCGAGACCGAGTCAAGACAGGAGGAGGGGCGAGACCGAGTCAAGACAGGAGGAGGGACGAGACCGAGTCAAGACCGGAGGAGGGGCGAGACCGAGTCAAGACCGGAGGAGGGGCGAGACCGAGTCAAGACCGGAGGAGGGGCGAGACCGAGTCAAGACCGGAGGAGGGGCGAGACCGAGTCAAGACCGGAGGAGGGGCGAAACTGAGTCAAGACCGGAGGAGGGGCGAAACTGAGTCAAGACCGGAGGAGGGGCGAAACTGAGTCAAGACAGGAGGAGGGGCGAGACCGAGTCAAGACCGGAGGAGGGGCGAGACTGAGTCAAGACCGGAGGAGGGGCGAGACTGAGTCAAGACAGTAGGAGGGGCGAGACTGAGTCAAGACCGGAGGAGGGGCGAGACTGAGTCAAGACCGAGACCGGAGGAGGGGCGAGACCGAGTCAAGACCGTTGGAGGGGCGAAACTGAGTCAAGACCGGAGGAGGGGCGAGACTGAGTCAAGACCGAGACCGGAGGAGGGGCGAGACCGAGTCAAGACCGTTGGAGGGGCGAAACTGAGTCAAGACCGGAGGAGGGGCGAGACAGAGTCAAGACCGGAGGAGGAGCGAGACCGAGTCAAGACAGGAGGAGGGGCGAGACCGAGTCAAGACAGGAGGAGGGGCGAGACCGAGTCAAGACCGGAGGAGGGGCGAGACCGAGTCAAGACCGGAGGAGGGGCGAAACTGAGTCAAGACCGGGGGGGGACGAGACCGAGTCAAGACCGGAGGAGGGGCGAGACCGAGTCAAGACCGGAGGAGGGGCGAAACTGAGTCAAGACCGGAGGAGGGACGAGACCGAGTCAAGACCGGAGGAGGGGCGAAACTGAGTCAAGACCGGAGGAGGGACGAGACCGAGTCAAGACCGGAGGAGGGGCGAGACCGAGTCAAGACCGGAGGAGGGGCGAAACTGAGTCAAGACCGGAGGAGGGACGAGACCGAGTCAAGACCGGAGGAGGGGCGAAACTGAGTCAAGACCGGAGGAGGGACGAGACCGAGTCAAGACCGGAGGAGGGGCGAGACCGAGTCAAGACCGGAGGAGGGGCGAGACTGAGTCAAGACCGGAGGAGGGGCGAGACTGAGTCAAGACCGAGACCGGAGGAGGGGCGAGACCGAGTCAAGACCGTTGGAGGGGCGAAACTGAGTCAAGACCGGAGGAGGGGCGAGACAGAGTCAAGACCGGAGGAGGGGCGAAACTGAGTCAAGACCGGAGGAGGGGCGAAACTGAGTCAAGACAGGAGGAGGGGCGAGACTGAGTCAAGACCGAGAACGGGAGGGTGACTAGGGGTCCGAGACTGAGTCAAGACCGAGACCGGAGGAGGGGCAAGACTGAGTCCAGACCGAGAACGGGAGGGTGACTAGGGGTCCGAGACAGAGTCAAGACCGAGACCAGAAAAATGCAAGTCAAATTAAAGACCATGATTATAATTTAGTCAAATCACCACCATAATAAGAGTTCAGAATGTCCAGTATTTCTGTGTTTATATTTCAGAACAACATATGGATTTTTTAGACATTCAGAATAGTGAAGAAATGTATGTTGATGAAAATAGAGCCACTCTACATATATTACTATCCCAAACACAGTGGAGCACAATGGGCCTTCTACGCCTTCAGAGAAGGGCTAAGAGTTGTTAGAATAATGAGTATAATAATAATGATGTTTTGATTTAAAAGTTTTTGTCAAAAAGGGTTAACACTGAGGGTTAACACCAATTAGAATGTTTCTTTGCTGGTCTCTGGGGAGATGAATCTAGCTAGCTAAGTCAGCCATCAGCTAGGCCATCAGAAGCTATATAAAGGCATATGCCATTCAACTGTATTTAGGACAACGATCAAGCAATCCCATTTTGCCTTAATGGGTGGGACTGTTTTTACAAAAACTTCTGCCTACTTGAAGGCCAGCAGGTGTTAACAAAGATGATGTCGTTGCTAATGTGTTAGCTTCTCTCTTTTCAAGAATAATGATCATCATCTGCTGAGGGGAACTGTGTTTTTTTATTCCAGCGTGTTTGTGGTGTTAGACATCTCTTTGAAAATAACTTGTGTGTGTGAAACATGGTTGCATTTAAAGTGGAACTGACAGCATTTTAGCAACATGACATTTACAACCCCAGGAAGAATATGACACATTTTTAAACATTTTCTGACAAGTGATCACTTAGATATGGTCATTTTCATAGATTCTTAGAATGTTTGGTTATTACGGACAGTAAGGCATTTGTGAAAAGTCTATAGTAATATAGAGTGGGAAAGCGGCCGTGCATTTGGACAATTAATAGACTCTGTAGTAAATAAACCTAATAAAAGCATCTGTCTTGTCCAGGACCGGAGTCTACACAGAACGGTGCGCTATAGCCAATCAGAGCTACAGTAGGCCTTTATACAAACAAGCCATTTGTCACGCAGACCTTCCATCATTAATTTTGAACTGGACTGTGTGTTTACGGGCAGTTGTAACAGCACGACTTTAGATCATTAGAACGCATTCGCCAAAAGTCACAAAATACACCTGAATGGATTTCTGCAAATATGTAAATACCACAAGGCTCTCTCGCCCTTAGTTATGCACATCAACAACAACAAGGTCCACAACTAATGTTAGCCAGAGCAAGATAAGCTAAAATCTAACGAAGGAACATTAGATAAACCCTCTCAAACCTTTTCAGCTAGTTGGCCGTCAAAATTGCACTGATAAACAATGGGGAATTGTAGCCACGTCCTTCTGCAGCTTGCCTGCCAATGCATGCTTGTCCCAACCAAGCACCCAAGCTAACTGGCTAGTTAGCTAGCTTTCTACTTCCAGACACAAATGAGAGAACAACTGACTCACCTTGACTAGCTATGACTTTTTTTTCAACTTTTACTTACACGGTCATATTCAGGAGGTGTTGCGTGTTCGTAAATTCATCAGTTGTTCTGCGCTCTGGCACACTCAGACGAGAGTGCTCTGAAATCGGAGTATATATATATTTTTTATTTAACCTTTATTTAACTAGGCAAGTCAGTTAAGAACAAATTCTTGTTTACAATGACGGCCTACACTGGCCAAACTCGGACAACGCATGGCCAATTGTGCGCTGCCCTATGGGACTCCCAATCATGGCTGGTTGTGATACAGTCTGGATTCGAACCAGGTTGTCTGTAGTGACGCCTCTAGCACTGAGATGCAGGGTCTTAGACCACTTGGGAGTGCAGCTAGTCAAAGTGAATTTGCGAATGCAAGAGATATTCTAATTGGATAACAGTTGTTCAAGTTCTTGCTAGCTAACCAAATGACACCTGCAACTCTAGCTGTGTATAGCCACCGAAAAACGATGTGAGGGGAAAAAGTCAGTTGCTCACCCACTCCTCTAATGGTATGGCATGACATGCTCCTAGCAGCTAGCTAGCTATCTATCCAGCTAACGTTAGGCTCCGTGTTTTTAGCTTGCTACATAAATAGATACTCTAGCCTATTAGCCATGTTATGTCTGACTTGTGATCCTTGCCCTTGCTAGTTTGATTGTATTGACATTCCCATCCTTAGTTACAATCGTCCGTTTTTGTCCAGAATAATGAGTCATTGAAACTGAAATCCCAAATGGAGACAGCAAACAATGTAGCAGGCCAGCTGTGTATTGGGGAATTATATTAATCATACATTGAACTGCATCCATCTATTCTGCCAACAATGCCTTAGACTTCGGCATATCAAATATAACCTATTTTTAAGATCTCTTATAAAGTTGGTTTTGTAGCAGAAACTGGGAATTTGATATTTTTGACTGATATTATGATTTTCTGTTTGTTTCATATCTGCAAAGTAGTTAGAACTCTGTCAGTTCCACTTTAAACTTTAGGTCACCGGTTACTTGGTGTGCTAAACGTGAAATGTTTTTTTGCATTGGGAAGTAATAGTCAACTGGGAAATGCTTATTGTTTTGTTTTTGTTTTCTTATGAATGGGACCTATTGGTTTATGGACTGCTTCTCCTTTTACAGCATGCTGTGTGTGACTGCTGTCTTTCCATCGGCCCTATGCAGTGGTGTAGTGGTTTCTGGAGAAGTGGGTATATTAACATTTTGCCAAAAAGTTCTTAAACGGCCTGCCCAGCAACGGAAAGGAACGCTGTTTTCCTCTGTTTTCATGAGTTTTCACTATCAAAATATAATTTTTTAAAATATAAATAAAATACAAAAATGTGATGGTTTAAGTCCACCACAATGCTTAAACCACACCAATCTGATTGGGTGTACCTCTGTCCACCCAGGCCCATCCATGTCTACACCCCTGATGCAAAAAGCACGTTGACAATTGTGCATCACAAATAGCCTACTAACCAACACTTCGGACTTAACTTTTTAAATACCTGGTTTGCATACCCATTGTTGGCTTAGTTACCATAGACTGGTAGATATCATAAATTGAAATGTCTTTCCTACCGATGTGATTCTTCTGTGAGCTGCTCTATGCCAAAACACGTTGCGAGCTGCACACGTCCTGCCTGCACATGATATTCCGCTGAAACGAGGTTATGTGCTCGGCACACAAGGCTACTTTATGCATGATTGCTCTATTGTACTGTATAATTGATAAGTCGTATAGCTCCACTACGCTACTTTGATAAGCATCAGTAGCGATTAAGAAGTCAATATACGCAACATCCACCGAAAAATATGTGAGTGTACGGCTTATACCCGTGTATAGCATCCCCTACACCACTGGCCTTTTGTGTTTTACTAAAAGTGCACCCTCCTACATGAGTGACCTGGTATTACGGTTCATCTCCTTTCAGAATCACCAACCTGTCACACACTGAAGGCCTATAGGTTCACCACTGTACTAACCTGTCACACACTGAAGACCTATAGGTTCACCACTGTACTAACCTGTCACACACTGAAGACCTATAGGTTCACCACTGTCACACACTGAAGACCTATAGGTTCACTACTGTACTAACCTGTCACACTGAAGACCTATAGGTTCACCACTGTACTAACCTGTCACACTGAAGGCCTATAGGTTCACCACTGTACTAACCTGTCACACACTGAAGACCTATAGGTTCACCACTGTCACACACTGAAGACCTATAGGTTCACCACTGTCACACACTGAAGACCTATAGGTTCACCACTATACTAACCTGTCACACACTGAAGACCTATAGGTTCACCACTGTACTAACCTGTTACACACTGAAGACCTATAGGTTCACCACTGTACTAACCTGTCACACACTGAAGACCTATAGGTTCACCACTGTCACACACTGAAGACCTATAGGTTCACCACTGTACTAACCTGTTACACACTGAAGACCTATAGGTTCACCACTGTCACACACTGAAGATCTATAGATTCACCACTGTACTAACCTGTCACATACTGAAGACCTATAGGTTCACCACTGTCACACACTGAAGATCTATAGATTCACCACTGTACTAACCTGTCACACACTGAAGTCCTATAGGTTCACCACTGTCACATACTGAAGACCTATAGGTTCACCACTGTACTAACCTGTCACACACTGAAGACCTATAGGTTCACCACTGTCACACACTGAAGAACAATAGGTTCTCCACTGTACTAACCTGTCACATACTGAAGACCTATAGGTTCACCACTGTACTAACCTGTCACACACTGAAGACCTATAGGTTCACCACTGTCACACACTGAAGACCTATAGGTTCTCCACTGTACTAACCTGTCACATACTGAAGACCTATAGGTTCACCACTGTACTAACCTGTCACACACTGAAGGCCTATAGGTTTACCACTGTCACACACTGAAGACCTATAGGTTCACCACTGTCACACACTGAAGGCCTATAGGTTCATCACTGTACTAACCTGTCACACTGAAGGCCTATAGGTTCACCACTGTCACATACTGAAGACCTATAGGTTCTCCACTGTACTAACCTGTCACACTGAAGACCTATAGGTTCACCACTGTACTAACCTGTCACACACTGAAGACATATAGGTTCACCACTGTACTAACCTGCCACACACTGAAGACCTATAGGTTCACCACTGTACTAACCTGTCACACACTGAAGACCTATAGGTTCACTACTGTACTAACCTGTCACACACTGAAGACCTATAGGTTCACCACTGTACTAACCTGTCACACTGAAGACCTATAGGTTCACCACTGTACTAACCTGTCACACACTGAAGACCTATAGGTTCACCACTGTCACACACTGAAGACCTATAGGTTCACCACTGTACTAACCTGTCACACACTGAAGACCTATAGGTTCACCACTGTCACACACTGAAGATCTATAGGTTCACCACTGTACTAACCTGTCACACACTGAAGACCTATAGGTTCACCACTGTCACACACTGAAGACCTATAGGTTATCCACTGTACTAACCTGTCACACTGAAGACCTATAGGTTCACCACTGTCACACACTGAAGACCTATAGGTTCACCACTGTACTAACCTGTCACACACTGAAGACCTATAGGTTCACCACTGTACTAACCTGTCACACACTGAAGACCTATAGGTTCACCACTGTCATACACTGAAGACCAATAGGTTCTCCACTGTACTAACCTGTCACACTGAAGACCTATAGGTTCTCCACTGTACTAACCTGTCACACACTGAAGACCTATAGGTTCACCACTGTACTAACCTGTCACACACTGAAGAACTATAGGTTCACCACTGTACTAACCTGTCACACTGAAGACCTATAGGTTCACTACTGTACTAACCTGTCACATACTGAAGACCTATAGGTTCACCACTGTCACACACTGAAGACCTATAGGTTCACCACTGTCACACACTGAAGACCTATAGGTTCTCCACTGTACTAACCTGTCACACACTGAAGACCTATAGGTTCACTACTGTACTAACCTGTCACACACTGAAGACCTATAGGTTCACCACTGTACTAACCTGTCACACTGAAGACCTATAGGTTCACCACTGTCACACACTGAAGACCTATAGGTTCACCACTGTACTAACCTGTCACACACTGAAGACCTATAGGTTCTCCACTGTACTAACCTGTCACACACTGAAGATCTATAGGTTCACCACTGTCACACACTGAAGACCTATAGGTTCACCACTGTACTAACCTGTCACACACTGAAGACCTATAGGTTCACCACTGTCACACACTGAAGACCTATAGGTTCACCACTGTCACACACTGAAGGCCTATAGGTTCACCACTGTACTAACCTGTCACACTGAAGACCTATAGGTTCACCACTGTGCTAACCTGTCACACACTGAAGACCTATAGGTTCACCACTGTCACACACTGAAGGCCTATAGGTTCACTACTGTACTAACCTGTCACACTGAAGACCTATAGGTTCACCACTGTACTAACCTGTCACACACTGAAGACCTATAGGTTCACCACTGTCACACACTGAAGACCTATAGGTTCACCACTGTACTAACCTGTCACACACTGAAGTCCTATAGGTTCACCACTGTCACACACTGAAGACCTATAGGTTCACCACTGTACTAACCTGCCACACACTGAAGACCTATAGGTTCACCACTGTCACACACTGAAGACCTATAGGTTCACCACTGTCACACACTGAAGATCTATAGATTCACCACTGTACTAACCTGTCACATACTGAAGACCTATAGGTTCACCACTGTCACACACTGAAGATCTATAGATTCACCACTGTACTAACCTGTCACACACTGAAGTCCTATAGGTTCACCACTGTCACATACTGAAGACCTATAGGTTCACCACTGTACTAACCTGTCACACACTGAAGACCTATAGGTTCACCACTGTACTAACCTGTCACACACTGAAGACCTATAGGTTCACCACTGTCACACACTGAAGAACAATAGGTTCACCACTGTCACATACTGAAGACCTATAGGTTCTCCACTGTACTAACCTGTCACACACTGAAGACCTATAGGTTCACCACTGTACTAACCTGTCACACTGAAGACCTATAGGTTCACCACTGTACTAACCTGTCACACACTGAAGACCTATAGGTTCACCACTGTCACACACTGAAGACCTATAGGTTCACCACTGTACTAACCTGTCACACACTGAAGACCTATAGGTTCACCACTGTACTAACCTGTCACACACTGAAGACCTATAGGTTCACCACTGTCATACACTGAAGACCAATAGGTTCTCCACTGTACTAACCTGTCACACTGAAGACCTATAGGTTCTCCACTGTACTAACCTGTCACACACTGAAGACCTATAGGTTCACCACTGTACTAACCTGTCACACACTGAAGACCTATAGGTTCACCACTGTACTAACCTGTCACACTGAAGACCTATAGGTTCACTACTGTACTAACCTGTCACATACTGAAGACCTATAGGTTCACCACTGTCACACACTGAAGACCTATAGGTTCACCACTGTCACACACTGAAGACCTATAGGTTCTCCACTGTACTAACCTGTCACACACTGAAGACCTATAGGTTCACTACTGTACTAACCTGTCACACACTGAAGACCTATAGGTTCACCACTGTACTAACCTGTCACACTGAAGACCTATAGGTTCACTACTGTACTAACCTGTCACACACTGAAGACCTATAGGTTCACCACTGTACTAACCTGTCACACACTGAAGACCTATAGGTTCACCACTGTACTAACCTGTCACATACTGAAGACCTATAGGTTCACCACTGTCACATACTGAAGACCTATAGGTTCACCACTGTACTAACCTGTCACATACTGAAGACCTATAGGTTCACCACTGTCACATACTGAAGACCTATAGGTTCACCACTGTACTAACCTGTCACATACTGAAGACCTATAGGTTCACCACTGTACTAACCTGTCACACACTGAAGACCTATAGGTTCACCACTGTCACACACTGAAGACCTATAGGTTCACCACTGTACTAACCTGTCACACACTGAAGACCTATAGGTTCTCCACTGTACTAACCTGTCACACACTGAAGACCTATAGGTTCACCACTGTCACACACTGAAGACCTATAGGTTCACCACTGTACTAACCTGTCACACACTGAAGACCTATAGGTTCACCACTGTCACACACTGAAGACCTATAGGTTCACCACTGTACTAACCTGTCACACTGAAGACCTATAGGTTCACTACTGTACTAACCTGTCACATACTGAAGACCTATAGGTTCACCACTGTCACACACTGAAGACCTATAGGTTCACCACTGTCACACACTGAAGACCTATAGGTTCTCCACTGTACTAACCTGTCACACACTGAAGACCTATAGGTTCACTACTGTACTAACCTGTCACACACTGAAGCCCTATAGGTTCACCACTGTACTAACCTGTCACACTGAAGACCTATAGGTTCACTACTGTACTAACCTGTCACACACTGAAGACCTATAGGTTCACCACTGTACTAACCTGTCACACACTGAAGACCTATAGGTTCACCACTGTACTAACCTGTCACATACTGAAGACCTATAGGTTCACCACTGTCACATACTGAAGACCTATAGGTTCACCACTGTACTAACCTGTCACATACTGAAGACCTATAGGTTCACCACTGTCACATACTGAAGACCTATAGGTTCACCACTGTACTAACCTGTCACATACTGAAGACCTATAGGTTCACCACTGTACTAACCTGTCACACACTGAAGACCTATAGGTTCACCACTGTCACACACTGAAGACCTATAGGTTCACCACTGTACTAACCTGTCACACACTGAAGACCTATAGGTTCTCCACTGTACTAACCTGTCACACACTGAAGACCTATAGGTTCACCACTGTCACACACTGAAGACCTATAGGTTCACCACTGTACTAACCTGTCACACACTGAAGACCTATAGGTTCACCACTGTCACACACTGAAGACCTATAGGTTCACCACTGTCACACACTGAAGGTCTATAGGTTCTCCACTGTACTAACCTGTCACACACTGAAGACATATAGGTTCACCACTGTACTAACCTGTCACACACTGAAGACCTATAGGTTCACCACTGTCACACACTGAAGACCTATAGGTTCACCACTGTACTAACCTGTCACACACTGAAGACCTATAGGTTCACCACTGTACTAACCTGTCACACACTGAAGACCTATAGGTTCACCACTGTACTAACCTGTTACACACTGAAGACCTATAGGTTCACTACTGTACTAACCTGTCACACACTGAAGACCTATAGGTTCACCACTGTACTAACCTGTCACACTGAAGACCTATAGGTTCACCACTGTCACACACTGAAGACCTATAGGTTCACCACTGTACTAACCTGTCACACACTGAAGACCTATAGGTTCACCACTGTACTAACCTGTCACACTGAAGACCTATAGGTTCACCACTGCACAAACATGTCTATAATAGATATGACGGCTGTTAAGAGACTGTATTAATGTTTCCAGAAAGGAGTGTATATATTTGGTCTGGTGAAGCGGTTTTACGTTCTGACTGAATGGAAGCTGATAATTAGGAGTTTTTTACTCCACTGGTCTCGGGGAAAAAGTACGAGTCCTCACTGTCCGAGACAGATTCAAGACCGAGTACACATGTATCCGACACAGAAACAAGACCGAGACACTCAATATGTGAGTTCACTGAGTGTACTGTGAATAGCCTACCTCTCTCTCAACATTTATATGAAGGCCAACAAGGCATAAAACACACCACACACACTACACTAGAGATACACACACATGCAGGCATGCACAAAACACACAGAGGAGAAAGAAAATATACACACACACAAAACGCAGAGAGAGGGGATGGGGGTGTAGAGAGCAGCCAGTGAGAGGAATATAGATTAGGAGAGAGACGGTGTTCATAAATGCTTTATATCTACTGAAGGAGCCTTTTGACTGCACAAAAAACCTGTGCCCTTCTCATACTGTCAATAACAACATCCACAAGTCCACACCATCATATTAGACAGAGAGAGGTGGGTAGAGAGAGGTGGGTAGAGAGAGGGGGGTTGAGAGGTGGGGGGTGGGGGGGGGTAGAGAGAGGGTAGAGGAAAAATAAAAGGGATGAGAGAGAAGACAGGGATGAAGAGGCACGGATGATTGGAGAGGGGTAAGAGAAGAGAGGACTGGCATGGAGGGAGGGGTGAAAAAGAGTAGAACGATTTCGTTTAGATTGCCGATTGAGTGCAGCCGACGAGGAACAGAATGTTAGCATGGTTTATTAACAGAGAGGAGAAAGAAGAGAGAGAGCAATAAAGATGGAGAGAGAGAGAGAGAGAGAGAGAGAGAGAGAGAGGAATGAAAATCACTCTTCTGGTTGTGCAGAGCTAGATGGAGGAGATGAATGGGAGGGAGGGGGGTTATAGACCCCTCTACACCAGGTTCCTGCACTCTTCACTGGGCCCCAGCACCCAGGAAGAACCCCTTCACCCCCGTGACCCCAGGGCTCCACTCAGCCTCTCACCCACATTAATTTACTCTGCTGCTGCAATTACTGACCACACCACCCTCTGGTTAGAGTGACTACACTGGAGAACACTATACTCTGTGTGTGAGAGTGAGAGAGTGTGAGAGTGTGTGAGAGAAAGAGAGAGCGAGAGAGAGAGACGGGAGAGACAGAAATAGATCATACTCAATAAAGCAGGAGAGGAGTGGATTGATAGAGGGGGAAGAGAGTGAGAGACGGGGGTTGGGAGGTACAATCAACCATAGTGGCCTGTGTTGAAGAGAGTGAGAGACGGGGGTTGGGAGGTACATTCAGCCATAGTGGCCTGTGTTGAAGAGAGTGAGAGACGGGGGTTGGGAGGTACATTCAGCCATAGTGGCCTGTGTTGAAGAGAGTGAGAGACGGGGGTTGAAGAGAGTGGAGACGGGGGTACATTCAGCCATAGTGGCCTGTGTTGAAGAGAGTGAGAGACGGGGGTTGGGAGGTACAACCATAGTGGCCTGTGTTGAAGAGAGTGAGAGACGGGGGTTGGGAGGTACATTCAGCCATAGTGGCCTGTGTTGAGAAGATAGTATCTTTGACAATATCTCCTTATGTCCACTGTACCTTCAGACCAGATTAGGACACACAGCACTTTACACTTTACAAATCCACCACAACTAACTGTGGAAAAACAGCTCCAAATGAAATCCTCAAAACGCTGTTTCCTGGCTAACCCTGAACACACTGAGTAGGCTTCCAGCACTGCACTGCTCTCCTATCCAGGCAACTAGCTTCACCACTGAGGTATGCCAATACACCCCCCCCCCCCCCCCTCCCCCCAGTTATAAAATCCACCTGCAGTCGCTCACTAATTGGACTTGGGTAGACAGCTAACAAAGCGTATGTCTTGTTATGGCAATCTAATTGGCTGTGCTGCTTTAGGAAAGAATGAAATAAATCAGTGTTCTGACTCCGGTCGGCCCGGTCTCTACTGAATCCATTAGAGGAGATAATTGTGTTGGGAGGCAAAGCGTTTGCCCAGCGTTGAATTAGAATTGTAACGGTGAATGTGTGCCACAGGAGAGCTGGATGCCCCTGGATACTACAGTGGGAAACCCCAGAGTGGATGTACATGGAGAGTGGTGATGGAGAATCAGATACTGTGAGCTATTATTATATTTCAGCGTGTGTGTTGCTGATATGAGGAGTCGTTCTTTCAGATACCATGGCTGGAAAATTGTGCAGTATATACAACTTGCTAATGAAGACATTACACCCATTTTGTGTGTGTGTGTGTGTGCGCGCGCACATGCTCTGTACCCAGGAGGACAGGTGCAATCATTAAGATGAATGACATAGTATGTCCCCTGCCAACACACACACACACACCTGTGCTGTACACACCCGGCTAGACAACAGACGCAAACAAACCTGGGATGCAAACTCTTGGAGAGAGAGGAGGACTGTCTTTGTTTACCCCTCTGGCCCTCTCTCATCCCCCTCTCATCCCCCTCTCTCAGTGCTAAATCAAATTCTCTCTCGCTCTCTCCACTCATCTGTTTATTGACTTAACACATTAAAGCAACAGCAGCCAAACTAAACTGTCCAGACTGCACTGGCCAGCGTTCACACAGACACACACAGCATCCATCAGATAGTCCAGGCCTGGGACCAGACTCAACTCACCTAGCAGCTGCCCTTCCTGCAGAATAACCATCTAAAGACAACCAGACCACTCAGACGGGAAACACTGTCTACGAACTGACTGGTGTTAAATGTATTCATTGTGCCATCTTTACATGAAAAATGGAGGAAAACATGTTCTAGAAGCATCAGTAACAGTATGTGTAAGGAGGAATGTGTGTATCAACTGGAAATGTGTATCTACCATCAATAGATTAGAGAACAATGGAGAGAGAGAGAGAAAAATAAAAAATAAACTCCACTTCACAAATCCAAATTACTCTAGTAATAGTCAAGAGAGAAGGATAGCTGTTGACCCGGCCTCTGGATCACCAAGACCGAAGGAGCACACTCCCTCAACCATCTAACTGAGACCACTCTGAAAATATGGTCATTCATTTAAGCTAAACAGACCGGGGGAAAAGGGGCACAGTTTCCTTGACACCAATGAAATGGGAATTGGCTCCTGTGCAACTGTGGAGCCGAGGGGGGCCATTGCGGGGGGGCCAGGGCTCTGACAAGGCCATGTCGCGCCAGAGAGTGCTTACTTAACGACGAGAAAACAACAGCGCCTAAAGCCTTGGAATATACAAGCCTAGACAGAGCTCTATCAAACAGCCAATTTCCTGTTCAATCCAATCCTCCATTTTACAGGCCAGAGAAAGAGAGAGAGCGAGAGATTGTTGAGTGTTTACAGTCTCAAGGAAGAGATGAGAGGCTGTTCTCCCTACTTAAAGTAAAGTGTCTATGAGTGACACTCTCCCACACTTTGACTCATCAACCAGATAAATCAGAGCGACTCAAAGGCTTAGCAACAGAGGAAGACACAATGGAGGAAGAGAGGAGAGGCTGACGAGAGCAAAGTATTGGCCTCATCCGTTACGGAGAAACAAAGAGGAAGAGAAGTCATCCAGAGGTTAGGGACACAGACAGAGGAGGAGATGCAGAGAGATGGAGAGGGAGAAAGGGAGAACGAGAGAGACACACAAGCATGAACACACTCAGACACACACGCATACAAACACATAGCACATGACAGTGAGCTTAGGCCGAATGATTTGATTTAGGCGTGTCCCTGTCTCCTCTTGGCAGACTGGTGAATTGCTGTGTCAAGGCTTGTGGGAGCTTGTGACTCAGAAAGAGAGAGAGAGGGATGGAGAGAGAGATGAGGAGGGAAAAGAGAGAGCAAAACAGAGAGATGCTGTGGGGATGAGGAGGTGAGGGAAAGCGCTTGCTCTTTCTCTTCCATTCTTCCTTTTTCATTTCTTTATTTAGTGAAGATAAATCAAATATGACATTAACAGGTGTGTGTCTGCAGTGGCCCTTACCAAAATCTCCTCTCTCTCCGTCTCCCTCTCCCCCATACATCTTCCATCCGCCTACTCCCACTGTCTCCTCAAGCTGCCTGTCATCACAGTGCATTCTGTTGCCTCTCTCTCGCTCTCTGTGTTTGATGTGTGTCTGCTAATGTGGCAGCAGCATTGTCTCATTGTCGGCTCTGCTGCCTCTTTTGTTTTCTCTCTGACTTGACAAGTTCATCAGGAAAAGGCGGATGAGATGAACATGTATATATTCATTGTGTTTTGTGTCAAAGACACAGTTTCAGAGAAATATCAGGCTGGAATTGATGGAATTGATACATGTGTACTGTACAGTATGCCTTTGTGTTCATTGCTTGCTTGTGTATTGTGTAGGATTGCATAAGCAGTGAGTGAGTGATTCTCCATCTTAACTTTGTTCGGCTGAGCGCTCTGGCTGTTGTGTGTGTGTGTGTGTGTGTATGACTGTCTCTCTGCCATACCTTTGCTCTGTGGAGGGTTCTGGCTGCGGTCTCGGAGGATGTTGATCTGATAGACGGCGCCATAGGGCTCAAACAGCTCCTTCAGCTCCTTCTCTGACCAGGAGCGAGGGATCTGGCCCACGAACATCTTGATGGCGTCTGGGTCGGGCTGGTCCGAATGCTCCAACGCACCGTTCATCTTCCCGGCCGTGCCGTTACTGAAAAGAGACCACAGGGGGGTGCTAGGTTTAATAACAGATCATAGAAGCTACACTACCGTTCAAACGTTTTGGGTCACTGAGAAATGTCCTTTTTCTGCCCACTAAAATAACATCAAACTGATCAGAAATACAGTGTAGACATTGTTAATGTTGTAAATGACTTTTGTAGCTGGAAACGGCGTACAGAGGCCCATTATCGGCAACCGTCACTCCTGTGTTCCAAGGGCACGTTGTGTTAGCTATTTCAAGTTTATCATTTTAAAAGGCTAATTGATCGTTAGAAAACCCTTTTGCAAATATGTTAGCACAGCTAAAAACTGTTGTTCTGTTTAAAGAAGCAATAAAGCTGGCCTTCTTTAGACTAGTTGCGTATCTGGAGCATCAGCATTTGTGGATTCGATTACAGGCTCAAAATTGCCAGAAACAAATAACTTTCTTCTGAAACTCGTCAGTCTATTCTTGTTCTGAGAAATGAAGGCTATTCCATGCGAGAAATTGCCAAGAAACTGAAGATCTCGTACAATGCTTGTGTACTACTCCCTTCACAGAACAGTGCAAACTGCCTCTAAGCAGAATATAAAGAGGAGTGGGAGGCCCTGGTGCACAACTGAGCAAGAGGACAAGTACATCAGAGTGTCTAGTTTGAGAAACAGACGCCTCACAAGTCCTCAACTGGCAGCTAAACTTGGATTAGCTAACACAACGTGCCATTGGAACACAGGAGTGATGGTTGATGATAATGGGCCTCTACACCTATGTAGATATTCCATTAAAAAAATCAGCCGTTTCCAGCTACAATAGTCATTTACAACATTAACAATGTCTACACTGTATTTCTGATCAATTTGATGATAGTTTAATGGACAAAAAATGTGCTTCTCTTTCAAAAACAAGGACATTTCCCAGTGACCCCAAACTTTTGACCGGCAGTGTACACCTGACATGACAGATGTGAAAGTACACAGTATTGACATTCTCAGGAAGATGGGAAGGAGAGGTCCACTGGGGCAGCAGCTGGTTCAAGGCTGGGTTCACTGTGCAGCCTGTAATGTTCCATTTATGCCATGCCCTCCCCCCCCACACACACACACAACACACACACCAAAAAGTTTTTAAACATCCCGCACCTTGAAAGTACGTCTTGGAGAACATACATCCACTATTGGACGTCAAGATATCACCTCACCAGTTGCGAGACACTTTAGAACAAAATCATTCTATTAATGAAATTGCGTGGTGTCTGGATGGAGAAGACTCATCCATCACGTAGAGTAGGTGACTTTGACAACACATTACTCCAAAGAGAAGCCATGTGATTATATACATCCAATGATCTATCTCCACGCGGTTTAAACAAAGAATTCCACTCCACCTCCTTCCTATAAGCCACATTTAGACTGTTACACACGGTCCAAATCAGATTTAGCATATCGTTTAATGAGGTTGGCCCCACATATTTATGAACGGCTGTGCCTGATGTCCTTCGCGGTGGGCTATCACATTAATTGATGTGACGTATTTAGGGGAGCGGACACCTGCGGCGATTGATTGGTGAGTTGTTCTTGGTGCCCTCTCCCGTCCCCTATAATTCTGTCTCTCTTTGTGACTAATTTATATACAGGTAGACCAGAGGGGTCCTGATTGGCAGATGAGGTACAACCCTGATTGGAAGCACCTGCTGCTCATCTGTTGATTTGACCTACACAATGAAGAACGCTGTAAAGCTGAAACGTCTGTGTGCGTTATCCCTGACCTACACAATGAAGAACGCTGTAAAGCTGAAACGTCTGTGTGCGTTATCCCTGACCTACACAATGAAGAAGGCTGTAAAGCTGAAACGTTTGTGTGCGTTATCCCTGACCTACACAATGAAGAAGGCTGTAAAGCTGAAGCGTCTGTGTGCGTTATCCCTGACCTACACAATGAAGAACGCTGTAAAGCTGAAACGTCTGTGTGTGTTATCCCTGACCTACACAATGAAGAAGGCTGTAAAGCTGAAACGTTTGTGTGCGTTATCCCTGACCTACACAATGAAGAACGCTGTAAAGCTGAAGCGTCTGTGTGCGTTATCCCTGACCTACACAATGAAGAAGGCTGTAAAGCTGAAGCGTCTGTGTGCGTTATCCCTGACCTACACAATGAAGAACGCTGTAAAGCTGAAGCGTCTGTGTGCGTTATCCCTGACCTACACAATGAAGAACGCTGTAAAGCTGAAACGTCTGTGTGCGCTATCCCTGACCTACACAATGAAGAACGCTGTAAAGCTGAAACGTCTGTGTGTGTTATCCCTGACCTACACAATGAAGAACGCTGTAAAGCTGAAGCGTCTGTGTGCGTTATCCCTGACCTACACAATGAAGAAGGCTGTAAAGCTGAAGCGTCTGTGTGCGCTTTCCCTGACCTACACAATGAAGAAGGCTGTAAAGCTGAAGCGTCTGTGTGCGCTTTCCCTGACCTACACAATGAAGAACGCTGTAAAGCTGAAGCGTCTGTGTGCGTTATCCCTGACCTACACAATGAACAAGGCTGTAAAGCTGAAGCGTCTGTGTGCGCTATCCCTGACCTACACAATGAAGAAGGCTGTAAAGCTGAAGCGTCTGTGTGCGTTATCCCTGACCTACACAATGAAGAACGCTGTAAAGCTGAAGCGTCTGTGTGCGCTTTCCCTGACCTACACAATGAAGAACGCTGTAAAGCTGAAGCGTCTGTGTGCGCTATCCCTGACCTACACAATGAAGAACACTGTAAAGCTGAAGCGTCTGTGTGCGCTATCCCTGACCTACACAATGAAGAACGCTGTAAAGCTGAAGCGTCTGTGTGCGCTATCCCTGACCTACACAATGAAGAACGCTGTAAAGCTGAAGCGTCTGTGTGCGTTATCCCTGACCTACACAATGAAGAACGCTGTAAAGCTGAAGCGTCTGTGTGCGTTATCCCTGACCTACACAATGAAGAAGGCTGTAAAGCTGAAGCGTCTGTGTGCGCTATCCCTGACCTACACAATGAAGAACGCTGTAAAGCTGAAGCGTCTGTGTGCGTTATCCCTGACCTACACAATGAAGAACGCTGTAAAGCTGAAGCATCTGTGTGCGCTATCCCTGACCTACACAATGAAGAAGGCTGTAAAGCTGAAGCGTCTGTGTGCGTTATCCCTGACCTACACAATGAAGAAGGCTGTAAAGCTGAAGCGTCTGTGTGCGTTATCCCTGACCTACACAATGAAGAACGCTGTAAAGCTGAAGCGTCTGTGTGCGTTATCCCTGACCTACACAATGAAGAACGCTGTAAAGCTGAAACGTCTGTGTGCGTTATCCCTGACCTACACAATGAAGAACGCTGTAAAGCTGAAACGTCTGTGTGCGTTATCCCTGACCTACACAATGAAGAACGCTGTAAAGCTGAAACGTCTGTGTGCGTTATCCCTGACCTACACAATGAAGAACGCTGTAAAGCTGAAGCGTCTGTGTGCGTTATCCCTGACCTACACAATGAAGAAGGCTGTAAAGCTGAAGCGTCTGTGTGCGCTTTCCCTGACCTACACAATGAAGAAGGCTGTAAAGCTGAAGCGTCTGTGTGCGCTTTCCCTGACCTACACAATGAAGAACGCTGTAAAGCTGAAGCGTCTGTGTGCGTTATCCCTGACCTACACAATGAACAAGGCTGTAAAGCTGAAGCGTCTGTGTGCGCTATCCCTGACCTACACAATGAAGAAGGCTGTAAAGCTGAAGCGTCTGTGTGCGTTATCCCTGACCTACACAATGAAGAACGCTGTAAAGCTGAAGCGTCTGTGTGCGCTTTCCCTGACCTACACAATGAAGAACGCTGTAAAGCTGAAGCGTCTGTGTGCGCTATCCCTGACCTACACAATGAAGAACACTGTAAAGCTGAAGCGTCTGTGTGCGCTATCCCTGACCTACACAATGAAGAACGCTGTAAAGCTGAAGCGTCTGTGTGCGCTATCCCTGACCTACACAATGAAGAACGCTGTAAAGCTGAAGCGTCTGTGTGCGTTATCCCTGACCTACACAATGAAGAACGCTGTAAAGCTGAAGCGTCTGTGTGCGTTATCCCTGACCTACACAATGAAGAAGGCTGTAAAGCTGAAGCGTCTGTGTGCGCTATCCCTGACCTACACAATGAAGAACGCTGTAAAGCTGAAGCGTCTGTGTGCGTTATCCCTGACCTACACAATGAAGAACGCTGTAAAGCTGAAGCATCTGTGTGCGCTATCCCTGACCTACACAATGAAGAAGGCTGTAAAGCTGAAGCGTCTGTGTGCGTTATCCCTGACCTACACAATGAAGAAGGCTGTAAAGCTGAAGCGTCTGTGTGCGTTATCCCTGACCTACACAATGAAGAACGCTGTAAAGCTGAAGCGTCTGTGTGCGTTATCCCTGACCTACACAATGAAGAAGGCTGTAAAGCTGAAGCGTCTGTGTGCGCTATCCCTGACCTACACAATGAAGAAGGCTGTAAAGCTGAAGCGTCTGTGTGCGTTATCCCTGACCTACACAATGAAGAAGGCTGTAAAGCTGAAGCGTCTGTGTGCGTTATCCCTGACCTACACAATGAAGAAGGCTGTAAAGCTGAAGCGTCTGTGTGCGTTATCCCTGACGCAGTGAAACATTTAAAACCTTGAATAACGAAGTAAGCTTTACACAACATATATATTTTGGTGCGATTATACCTCTTTGTTCAGCTCAAAATGATAAGCAGCACAATCCCTAGTAAGGGGAGCTTCCGTACATACATTATTTCATCCACATAACATGATTTCAAGAAAACACAATTCCCTCGGAGCAAGTAGGCCTAGCACTCCACTATAAAAGTACAAGATAAAAGAGGACAGCAACACCAGGGAATGTGTGGGTCTGTTTTTTGGTTTTGCTATCCTTGTGGGGGCCAGAAGTCCTCACAAGGAATGCAAAAAAAACAAGGACAATTTAGACAAGTGGGGACATTTCGCCGGTCCCCACAATGAAAAATGGTTAGGTTTAGGGTCTCAATTAGGGTTAGGTTTGGAATTAGGGTTAGGGGTTAAGGTTAGGGAAAATAGGATTTTGAATGGGAATCAATTGTTTGATCCCCACAATGATAGTAAAACCAATGTGTGTGTGTGTGGTGATGAGCCGAGTGTTGTGTTCATGCAGTTCCCTGAGGGAACAATCTGGGATCACAATGGCTTGTTTTACATCTTAACGATTTCTCTAAAAACATCCGCCAGCCTCGAACAATCAGCACAGTTGCCATTGATCCCAGGGCCAGCTGCATGAATAGGGCTAGAACGTACCAGCACACACACACAGTCTCAGTCTCCACTTCAGCCTGCGGTGCCACGGAACCACAGTACAAACCCAAACTAAATGAGCTAAAGTCGATGTGCTGCGTTATCGCTCTACTTTCACTGTTGTTATTCTCCACAGGAGAAAGGAGAGAGCGTTATCTTGAGAGGCACAAACAAAACATGCCCAAATCACTTGCTTGGCTAGCTGACAGCCGTAATACCACTCTATAAAGCTCAGGAGGAGAGAGAAAAGGAGGGAGAAGGAAGGAGGAGGGGAATAAAAAGAGAGAACGAGGGGATGGAGGGATGGAGGGGGGGAGAACATACAGACCTTTGAACACGGCCCATCCATCTCCTGCAGAAAGAGCCCAGGCGTTCGGCAGAAACGCCCAATTCTTTAAAGGACTTAAAGGACATGTCAAATAAATGACCAAGCCAGAGAACGAGGGAACGAGCAAACGAGTGCCAACGGTCCCCGCGGCAATCCCTCCACTGTAAGCTGGACGATAAATCCCAGCCACAGCGCCGAGGGGACCGGGCAGGAGTTACGGCCCCAATGAACACCAAGCGTTACGCCAACGTTCACACTCATAAAGCAGAGCGTTGCTTGAACGTTAGACATTTAAAAACGGGAGATGAACGGCTCCCCTGGCACACAGCACAGCCATGACACCTGCAGTATATCCATCCCTAGACACCCCAGGCTGGAAGCACAACAACAACCCACTAACACACTCTATGGAAAAGGCTTGTTAGTGTGTGTGTGTGTAAGTGAGTGTGAGAGAGAGAGAGAGAGAGAGAAACAATTCCCCTTTGTTGTGTGTTTGTTTGAGGTCTATAGGGATGAGGCACAATACGCCTTTGAACCATTCACCCTGCCCATCACAACCCCCACTGCCAACATGCCCCATTACACAACCATGCACGGACATACGGCTCTATGAATGCTTATAAAACGTCATAATCTGTTATAAGATACACACTGCATGACCGTGGAGGTATTTTGTCTCTGTGGGTTGGTGATGGCTGTGAGAACGTGACTGTTCAGTAGAAAGGAATGAGCTTCTCTCCCCTTCACCCCTGCAGCCCTGGCTGACAAGGTGTTATTGCAGTCAGTGTGTGAGTGAACCTGAAACAGCAGGAGTGTGTCCCGGGGCACAGATTAAGTCATTGAGTGGATCAACTCCTGCCATAGCCTCTCCTTCTCTCCCTCCTTCCCTCCTTCTCTCCTCTCTCTTCCCCTCTCAATTTGAGCCAATTGTCTGCCTTAATGGCTTAACTATTGCTTCCATCACTCCAGTCTCCTTTGCAGCACAGGGCCGTGACTGAGGGGTGATCTACAGTCTTAGCCAAGGCATGTGTGTGTGTGTGTGTGTGTGTGTGTGTGTGTGTGTGTGTGTGTGTGTGTGTGTGTGTGAATTCCTTGGCAGGGACCATTATGAGACCTTCCCCCTCTCCATAAAGTAGAGCAGCTGAGTGATCCGGTGTTTGTGTGTGTGTGTGTGTGCGTGTGCCTCCGTCTCAATTGCACTATGGGTTTAAACACAATAGAGAAAGTTCAACTTTCCCAGCAGTACCAGGCAGTGGCAGGAAGATAGCTGAGCTGGCTGTGAACCAGTGAAGAAGCATCTATAAGAGAGATTCTAACATAAATGCTATTCACACCTCAGATCTGCACCATTAGGGATATAGATCAGAATGTTATTGGCTGCTGGTAGCATATACAGTGCCTTGCGAAAGTATTCGGCCCCCTTGAACTTTGCGACCTTTTGCCACATTTCAGGCTTCAAACATAAAGATATAAAACTGTATTTTTTTTGTGAAGAATCAACAACAAGTGGGACACAATCATGAAGTGGAACGACATTTATTGGATATTTCTAACTTTTTTAACAAATCAAAAACTGAAAAATTGGGCGTGCAAAATTATTCAGCCCCCTTAAGTAAATACTTTGTAGCGCCACCTTTTGCTGCGATTACAGCTGTAAGTCGCTTGGGGTATGTCTCTATCAGTTTTGCACATCGAGAGACTGACATTTTTTCCCATTCTTCCTTGCAAAACAGCTCGAGCTCAGTGAGGTTGGATGGAGAGCATTTGTGAACAGCAGTTTTCAGTTCTTTCCACAGATTCTCGATTGGATTCAGGTCTGGACTTTGACTTGGCCATTCTAACACCTGGATATGTTTATTTTTGAACCATTCCATTGTAGATTTTGCTTTATGTTTTGGATCATTGTCTTGTTGGAAGACAAATCTCCATCCCAGTCTCAGGTCTTTTGCAGACTCCATCAGGTTTTCTTCCAGAATGGTCCTGTATTTGGCTCCATCCATCTTCCCATCAATTTTAACCATCTTCCCTGTCCCTGCTGAAGAAAAGCAGGCCCAAACCATGATGCTGCCACCACCAAGTTTGACAGTGGGGATGGTGTGTTGCTTTTACGCCAAACATAACGTTTTGCATTGTTGCCAAAAAGTTCAATTTTGGTTTCATCTGACCAGAGCACCTTCTTCCACATGTTTGGTGTGTCTCCCAGGTGGCTTGTGGCAAACTTTAAACTACACTTTTTATGGATATCTTTAAGAAATGGCTTTCTTCTTGCCACTCTTCCATAAAGGCCAGATTTGTGCAATATACGACTGATTGTTGTCCTATGGACAGAGTCTCCCACCTCAGCTGTAGATCTCTGCAGTTCATCCAGAGTGATCATGGGCCTCTTGGCTGCATCTCTGATCAGTCTTCTCCTTGTATGAGCTGAAAGTTTAGAGGGACGGCCAGGTCTTGGTAGATTTGCAGTGGTCTGATACTCCTTCCATTTCAATATTATCGCTTGCACAGTGCTCCTTGGGATGTTTAAAGCTTGGGAAATCTTTTTGTATCCAACTCCGGCTTTAAACTTCTTCACAACAGTATCTCGGACCTGCCTGGTGTGTTCCTTGTTCTTCATGATGCTCTCTGCGCTTTTGACGGACCTCTGAGACTATCACAGTGCAGGTGCATTTATACGGAGACTTGATTACACACAGGTGGATTGTATTTATCATCATTAGTCATTTAGGTCAACATTGGATCATTCAGAGATCCTCACTGAACTTCTGGAGAGAGTTTGCTGCACTGAAAGTAAAGGGGCTGAATAATTTTGCACGCCCAATTTTTCAGTTTTTGATTTGTTAAAAAAGTTTGAAATATCCAATAAATGTCGTTCCACTTCATGATTGTGTCCCACTTGTTGTTGATTCTTCACAAAAAAATACAGTTTTATATCTTTATGTTTGAAGCCTGAAATGTGGCAAAAGGTCGCAAAGTTCAAGGGGGCCGAATACTTTCGCAAGGCACTGTACAAAGCTAAAATTCGATAGGAGGATGTGTTTACCAAAAACAGTGCTGTCTTGAGTACTTTTTTTCAGCTGGAAAAGCCACCGATAACCTTACACAACTATATTACATACAGGGAGTGGAGATTTCTGACCTGACTGGGAAAAACCTAGGCTCTAGTTCCTAGGTATTCCTAGTGAATCCTGTACACAGTAGGAGGGACTCTGTCTCAGTCACATCAATGCAGGGAGGAGAGTGGCAGACGCCCATGGGAGAGAGAGAAACAGGCAGAGAGAGAGAGAGACGAAGAGAGAGATGGATGCAGGTGAGTGGGGCCAGCAGTAAGCACAGCTTTGAGCACAGCATGGCCTCTCGGATTCGCTGACACGCACACACACGCACACACACACACACACACACACACACACACACACACACACACACACAACACACACACACACACACACACACACACACACACACACACACACACACACACACACACACACACACACACACACACACACACACACACACACACACAGTCGTTTGGGGAAAGTGGCTCTGGTACACCCTGCTGTTCTTTCCCTCTGTTTTCATTTCCACTTGAACACACACACACACACACACACACACACACAAACGTACACACAGACCGACACACCCACCCACATCAATCAAACATCTCTCCAACACACGCACCTCCATTCCACTCCTGGACATCAATGGAGTTGTCCCATGGTAGGCCCCTCTGACGCTAGTCATCAGAACATGCTTGGAGGTGGTGTAACCGTCCCACATGAGGAACTAATCTAGTAGACAACAAGAGTGAGAAACATCAGTCTCAGCTCAGACCAAATGACAACGACTACAACAGTGACTGCAACAGCGACTACTACAACAACGACTACAACGACCACTGCTACAGCTATAAAACTCCTATCGCTACTCCTGCACCACTAGACCAATTGACTGTCAAGGGCCAGTGAAATGGCCACCTAACTCCTTTGTTGACAGGTATGGGAATGTTTGAATAAGTGTGCTTAGTTTGACTCTGAAAATGTAGGCTAATAAGTAGGCCCTTAATGGACTGATCCAACAATAAAACAAGTCAATAAAGTATCTTATATAACGGGAACAAGCTTTCAAGAGCTGCGGTTGAACAGTGAAAGGTATTCTGTGGTGCATTCTGGTCTATTGAGGCATTGCAATACAGTGAGGATCACCTCCCACGACTGGTGTGCAGGAAGAAAAGACACAGGCAAGAGAGAAACATCATGGGAATGCACAGACAGAGTTCTCATTATTACGTGCACTCTGTGTGTGTGTGTGTGTGTGTGTGTGTGTGTGTGTGTGTGTGTGTGTGTGTGTGTGTGTGTGTGTGTGTGTGTGTGTGTGTGTGTGTGTGTGTGTGTGTGTGTGTGTGTGTGTGTGTGGAAGAGAGAAGTTGCTGAGTATGTCCTCAGTATTGCTCATCGCTGTCGCCCACACACAGCCTGTATACTTCAGACTGAACAGCCTGGAGAAATCATCAACCTGAGAAACATATTCACTCAAACAGCAGTTCCAGCATAATACAACTGTCATAAAGCCCCTTCATAGTCTCTCTCATTACTTCCTGTCCCACTGCTCTGAATGACTTTTATAACTACAACTCCCATTCCCCTCCCACCACCCTCTCTCATCAACTCCCATTCCCCTCCCACCAATATCTCACATGGTTGAGAGATGAGAGGCCCTGTGTGTGTGTGTGTGTCTTGTAGTTAGCGTGCGTGTGTGTGGGGGGGGGGGGGCAGTGGGCTGTGATTGCCTGGCGTAGCTGGCCAGTGCTCTGCCAAAACTCATCATCCGACTCAATGGCGGCGAAAACGTCTCATTTGGCTAATGCTGCTCCACACACCGGGCCAAGGAACCAGGACAGACAGAGATCAGAGAGACAGTACCACCACTACTGGCCCTGATGAAGTATTTAAGGGCTGCAGTGTTTCATTCACACTCCATCCCAAGGTCAGGGGGCCTTTGTGTGTTTGATGAAGCCTGATGTGGAGCGGTCTATAATAGTGGTATTACTGGGAACAGGAGAGTAGGCGGGGGACAGAATAACACTTAACACCTTGACTGCTGTGTGTGGCTTGCTTCAACAAGGACCCCCGTGCTCTTTCCTACACCTTGGTCGTAACTCCTGAACAACGGAGAGGTGGGGAGGTGAACACAGACAAAGAGGAGGAGGACAAAGGGAGCGAGAGGAGATAAAAGAGAAGGATCGAGCTGAGAGAGAAGAGGAGGGAGAGGGATGGATGGAGGGAGAGATACAGAATAATAGATTATCAGGCATGTGTTGCCAAGAATCTAAGGAGTGTAAGCCGCAGAGAGAAGACGACTGTTGGGATCCAGTTCACAAACTGTATTGATTGAACATGATCACTTGCATTCTATTGGGTTCAGTAGACCTCACAACGCAATTATGTCCCATTGTCAACAGTGCTTTGGGGAGTTTAGACTCCGAGTACTGTTTGCTGCTACTATGGTTCTCTCTGTACCAGAGAAAGATGGATAAAGTGGCTATCGTCGTTTATTAACATTGGCAAAGCAGGTTTCTTCTCGTCATGCTAATACAGCCTGTGGAATTGAGAATGGCCCACGTTTCTCACGGTGTCAGACTAAAGGGGAATTGACACATACAGCGAGGGCGGGCGGACACACACGAGCACACACATACAGACACGCGCCCACACCTCCCTCCCCCGGCTGGCCCTGCGGTTGTGTAAATGTGTTGTTCCGAGAGAAAGCTGCAGGTGTTCCTGTGTGGAGGACAGGCAAAAACCTTGGCTGACACCTTAATACACCCCCATTACTGGTAACACCACCTCCACGGACACACAGAGAGAAAAGAGAGAGGAGAGGACAGATAGGGGGGTCGAGAGAGGGTAAAATTGAAGCACGAGATGGTAGAGAGAAAGAGAGAGGGGGTTGAGGGCTAAAGGTGGGCCGAGAACAGGAGTGAAACAGACAGCGGGAAGGAAGGAAGCCATTTGTTGGT
The DNA here is from genome assembly GCF_045791955.1 of Oncorhynchus clarkii lewisi. NCBI lineage: Eukaryota > Metazoa > Chordata > Actinopteri > Salmoniformes > Salmonidae > Oncorhynchus > Oncorhynchus clarkii. The sequence goes on from NC_092167.1 coordinate 14,108,415, forward strand.
CAGTCAGCCTAAGAGGGTAACAGAGTTTTGAGAGACAGTGTTTACCTCTCTGCTTTTAACCTCCCCTGCAGAGCACACAGACAGGGCCAGAGGAGAAACTACACTGAACAAAAATAGAAACGCAACATGTGAAGTGCTTCATGAGCTGAAATAAAAAATTCCATAGAAATGTTCCATGCACAAAAAGCTTATTTCTCTGTAATGTTGTGCAAAATTTAGTTTACATCCCTTTCAGTGAGCATTTCTCATTTGCCAAGATAATCCATCCAACTGACATCAAGAAGCTGATTAAACAGCACGATATTTACATAGGTGTACCTTGTGCTGGGGACAATAAAAGGTCACACAATGCCACAGTTGTCTCAAGTTCTTAGGGAGCGTGCAATTGGCATGATGACGGCCGGAATGTCCACTGGAGCTGTTGTCAGATAATTGCATGATCATTTCTATACCATAAGCTGTGTCCAACATCGTTTTAGAAAATTTGGCAGTACATCGAACCGACCTAACAACCCCAGACCACATGTAAGCACGCCAGCCCAGGACCTCAACAGCCGGCTTCCGGCTTCTTCACCTGTGGCATCGTCCACAGGGGGGAGTATTTCTGTGTGGAGAAAAACTATTTTTGATTGGCTGATTGGCTTTCCATGGCTGCACCCCAGCCCAGTCATGTGAAATCCATAGATTAGGGCCAGATGAATTTATTTAAATTGACTGATATCCTTATATTAACTGTAACTCAGTATCTAACTCAAAATCGAATACATTTTGCTTTCTATTTTTGTTCAGTATACATCAAAATGACCACAGACCAGAGTGAGTGTTTATTTTCTCTGTACAAAACATTAAGAACATCTTCCTAATATCGAGTTGCACTCCCTTTTGCCCTCAGAACATCTTCAATTCACTGGGACATGGCCTCTACAAGGTGTCGAAAGTGTTCGAATGTGTTCCACAGGGATGCTGGCCCATGTTGACTCCAATGCCCCCCCCCGTTCAAAGGCATTTAAATATTTTGTCTTACCCATTCACCCTCTGAATGGCACATACACAATCCATGTCTCAATTGTCTCGAGGCTTAAAAATCCTTCTTAATGTCACACCCTGATCTGGTTCACCTGTCCTTGTGATTGTCTCCACCCCCTCCAGGTGTCGCTTATTATCCCCGGTGTATATATCCCTGTGTTTCCTGTCTCTTTGTGCCAGTTTGTCTTGTTTGCCAAGTCAACCAGCGGTTTTCCTTGCTCCTAGTTTTCTCTAGTCTGTTTGTTTCCAGTCCTCCTGGTTTATGAACCTTGCCTGTCCTGACTACCAGCCTGCCTGACCACTCTGCCTGTCCTGACTACCAGCCTGCCTGACCACTCTGCCTGTCCTGACTACCAGCCTGCCTATCCCCTTGTACTGTTTGGAGACTGACCTGGTTTATGAACTCTGGCCTATCCCCGACTTGCCTTTGCCTACTCCCTTTGTTATAATAAATATTGGAGCTCTACCATCTGCCTCCTGTGTCTGCATTTGGGTTTCGCCTTGTGCCCTTATAGTATAAACTGTCTCCTGCCCTTCATCTACACTGATTGAAGTGGATTTAACAAGTGACATTAATACGGGATCATAACTTTCACCAGGATTCACCTGGTCAGTCTGTCATGGGCTCCCGAGTGGCGCAGCGGTCTAAGGCACTGCATCTCAGTGCTAGAGGCATCACTACAGACACTCTGGTTCGAATCCAGGCTGTATCACAACTGGCCGTGATTGGGAGTCCCACAGTGCGGCGCAGTACTGGCCCAGCGTCGTCTGGGGTTCGGCCGGGGTCGGCCGCCATTGTAAGTACGAGTTTGTTCTTAACTGACTTGCCTAGTTAAATAAAGGTTGAATAAATCAAAAAGAGGAGGTGTTCCTAATGCTTTGTAGACTTCATGTCTCTGGTGAGATACTGTATTTCAGAGGGAGCTGAAGGGTATTTGAGCTCTGGTGCTCTGTCTCCCTCTACATTAAAAACACACACAAGACAGCATTGACTTAACCAGTGTAGCATTTTGTCCACGTGAACACACCACACACAGCCAGTCTAATTCTCCAGTGTCTTGTCACAGAATGTGTTCAGGTCCAACATTTCTCAGGCATGAATCATTTTATAGGTGGATTAACTCGTACTTTAAACCACATCACTGTGCAGCTGTGCTGTTCCCTCTCTTTCTCCCTCTCCCTCTCCCCCTTCTTCTTCCTCCTCCTCCTCCTCTCTCTGTTCGTGTTTCATTCCCTCAGAGTTCCATCAACATCTAGACCACAGTCACTTCCACAATGTTTCAATGGATTTCCAGAAACACTGTTTCAGAAAAGTGACGGTGATGCCATTAGCGGATATTAGGGCGGGGCGCACATTTTCATTGGGCTTTATGGGCTGGAAAAACTTTGTCATGCATACCAATTAGCACTGAGGAACAGATGCCTCAATGCATGTGCTGCTGCCTACATCTCAACACGCAACAACAACAACCTCGTCAAACACACGCAGCTGCACTCACCCGTATATACCATCCCGGAGACAAAGCAAAAACCTCTCTCACACACACACACACACACACACACACACACACACACACACACAGAGTAAAACTAGCAACCCTAAACCCTCTGAAGAGAGCACAGGCATGTTGATAAAGCAGAGGATGCAGCGTCTCTCCTCTCCTGTTATCTGGTTCTCTCCTCTCTTCCCGACATCCCACTCTCCTCTCTTCCCATCCCAGGTCATGACCTACAGAGAAACCGCCCGGGAACGGGCTGCTCTAAACTCTCTCTGAGGAGAGGACCATATGCTGACTGTAAGCTGGGTAGTGTGTGTGTGTGTGTGTGTGTTAGAACAGGGAGTATCTCTATGTGAGGTCTATAGAGCTGAAAGATGGTTTCTCATCCTTTAACTATATTTTAACCTTGACTGTATGAATGAGATGGTACTATTCAACCATCTTCTTTTGTCAGACAGTAGATGCACACAGTGGATAAGCAATTACACATCAGAAAACCAATTCAGTCCTTCCCTCTCTTGTCTGCCTCCATCTGTCTCACGTCCTATAGACACAGGGGAGGACACTGATAGACGGGGTGAATAGGGTTGTGTGTGAACCTTGTTTGTGAACTGTGTGCGCGCGCGGGAGGGCACAGGTGTGCGTCGCCCCATTGGGCTCTTTATGCTAGCGAGCGCCGTAGCGCCGACGTTAGCCACAGCTCAGTGGGTTTGAATGGCGACGCGCTAGCGTAGCAATCCCAAAGCCCATTGATCTGTCTCTCAGACACATAACAGAGAGAGGAGAGGAGCTCTGAGTCTCTAGGACTACTAGGATGCATGAGACGCACAGAGAGCGAAATACACTGAGGTAAATAGTGTATAGGAATAACTATACTAGGTTAACTGCCTTAGACAAGGGGGTTATGCTCAGAGTTGCCCCTAAGCACAGATTTAGAATCAGTTTATACCACCCCAAGTTCTAACCTTAATCATTAGGTGATTAAAACCTAAACTGACCTTAGATCAGCACTTAGGGTTACGGAGTGCATTAAGTGTGTACCAGGCTACTGTGATACGGTGTGACTGGTGGGTGTATATTTAGTCATGTTGTTCCATTTCAAACCCATTATGGGTACCTTCGGGACCAGGGGGATTTGACAACAGCTGCTGACCCTAACGACAGAGAGAACATCACACACACACATTCCGCTTTCCATGTTGTCTGTTGTCTGTAGCTTGTGAGGTGTGGAAACACTTTTTTGCTTTTATGAATTTTGTCATGCTGCTTTTTGTTCTATGTTGCTCTGTCTGTATGCTACGTCTTGCTTGTCCTATGTTGCTCTGTCTGTATGCTACGTCTTGCTTGTCCTATGTTGCTCTGTCTGTATGTATGCTACGTCTTGCTTGTCCTATGTTGCTCTGTCTGTATGCTACGTCTTGCTTGTCCTATGTTGCTCTGTCTGTATGCTACGTCTTGCTTGTCCTATGTTGCTCTGTCTGTATGCTACGTCTTGCTTGTCCTATGTTGCTCTGTCTGTATGCTACGTCTTGCTTGTCCTATGTTGCTCTGTCTGTATGCTACGTCTTGCTTGTCCTATGTTGCTCTGTCTGTATGCTACGTCTTGCTTGTCCTATGTTGCTCTGTCTGTATGCTACGTCTTGCTTGTCCTATGTTGCTCTGTCTGTATGCTACGTCTTGCTTGTCCTATGTTGCTCTGTCTGTATGCTACGTCTTGCTTGTCCTATGTTGCTCTGTCTGTATGCTACGTCTTGCTTGTCCTATGTTGCTCTGTCTGTATGCTACGTCTTGCTTGTCCTATGTTGCTCTGTCTATATGCTACGTCTTGCTTGTCCTGTGCTCACTGCTCAATGATTGTCTATATTGTAATTGTTTTTAATAACCTGCCCAGGGACTGCGGTTGAAAATTAGCCGGCTGGCGAATACCGGCACTTTTACTGAAACTGGTTAATGTGCACTGTACCTGTAAAAATAAAAAACACACACACACACACGCTACTAGTGGCTCCACTCTTCACTTTCTCCTCTCTCCATCTCCTCTCTCTCCTTCTCCTCTCTCTCCTTCTCCTCTCTCTCCATCTCCTCTCTCTCCTTCTCCTCTCTCTCTTTATCTCCTCTCTCTCCTTCTCCTCTCTCTCCATCTCCTCTCTCTCCATCTCCTCTCTCTCCATCTCCTCTCTCTCCTTCTCCTCTCTCTCTCCATCTCCTCTCTCTCTCCATCTCCTCTCTCTCCATCTCCTCTCTCTCCATCTCCTCTCTCCATCTCCTCTCTACATCTCCTCTCTCCATCTCCTCTCTCCATCTCCTCTCTCCTTCTCCTCTCTCTCCTTCTCCTCTCTCTCCATCTCCTCTCTCTCCCTCTCCTCTCTCTCTCCATCTCCTCTCTCTCCATCTCCTCTCTCTGCATCTCCTCTCTCTCCATCTCCTCTCTCTCTCCATCTCCTCTCTCTCCATCTCCTCTCTCTCCATCTCCTCTCTCCATCTCCTCTCTCCATCTCCTCTCTCCATCTCCTCTCTCCATCTCCTCTCTCTCCTTCTCCTCTCTCTCTCCATCTCCTCTCTCTCCATCTCCTCTCTCTCCTTCTCCTCTCTCTCCATCTCCTCTCTCTCCATCTCCTCTCTCTCCTTCTCCTCTCTCTCTCCATCTCCTCTCTCTCCTTCTCCTCTCTCTCCATCTCCTCTCTCTCCATCACCTCTCTCTCCATCTCCTCTCTCTCCTTCTCCTCTCTCTCCTTCTCCTCTCTCTCCATCTCCTCTCTCTCCATCTCCTCTCTCTCCTTCTCCTCTCTCTCTCCATCTCCTCTCTCTCCATCTCCTCTCTCTCCTTCTCCTCTCTCTCTCCATCTCCTCTCTCTCCATCTCCTCTCTCTCCTTCTCCTCTCTCTCCATCTCCTCTCTCTCCATCTCCTCTCTCTCCTTCTCCTCTCTCTCTCCATCTCCTCTCTCTCCTTCTCCTCTCTCTCCATCTCCTCTCTCTCCATCTCCTCTCTCTCCTTCTCCTCTCTCTCTCCATCTCCTCTCTCTCCATCTCCTCTCTCTCTTTCTCCTCTCTGCAGTGGAAGAGGCGCCACAAAGATCTTTGTGTTCAGGATGAGGGTCGAATGCTGAGATGGTAGTACCTCACATCTGCCTCTCACGCCCAGACTCCATCCCCACGTGTGTGTGTGTTTCCACACTCCAGACTTGGAATTATCCCCAGGCATAACCAAAAACACACTTCAGAATGTTTGAGTGCTTTCCAAACTCATTAATTGACTAGGGCAAAATTAAACAGGGACAATTAAATAGCAACTTCAATGTGAAGGCTGGAGCATGCCGGAATGGAGCCTTAGTGTGTGTGTGTCTCCCCACTCCTCCTACAAGGCTTGGTTCTGCAGGTAATTAGTGGATTCGTGGTCTAATTAATAGCCTATGAATAGCTGATCTGGGCTCAGTGCTTCAAGGTTAGACACCTGTAGTATTGATGGAAGCCAAGCTGTTTCTCAGGGTTTATTCAATTACACACTTAAAGTAAATACAGTATTGGCAGCCGGCAGACTCACATCTGTGAACCTGGAGAGAGAGAGGGAAGGAGAGGAGGGAGCCTGTTCTTGGAGAAAGAGAAAGAGAGAGGGAAGGAGAGGAGGGAGGCTGTTCTTGGAGAAAGAGAAAGAGAGAGGGAAGGAGAGGAGGGAGGCTGTTCTTGGAGAAAGAGAAAGAGAGAGGGAAGGAGAGGAGGGAGGCTGTTCTTGGAGAAAGAGAAAGAGAGAGGGAAGGAGAGGAGGGAGGCTGTTCTTGGAGAAAGAGAAAGAGAGAGGGAAGGAGAGGAGGGAGGCTGTTCTTGGAGAAAGAGAAAGCGAGAGCATGCAATCAGGCAGTTGGAGGAAAAGCGAGCGAGCTGGACAAGACGTGTGGAGAGTCCAACGATGATGATGTCAGAGCAATTAGGGAACACGCACCAATCACTGGGGAATCAATGACGTATGAGACAAAGAGCATTCTACAGAGTCAATTATTCAATCATACAGGCACCTGGCAACAGGGAGAGAAGAAGAAAGAATAAAGGCAGGGATAGATGGAGACTTGAAACAGATGATGTGGGGCCCCGACTATGAGAAGGGGTGTGTGTGAATGTACAGGAGTGTGTGAGCCCACCAACAAATCAATAAACAGGATCCACGTTGGTTTGTTAAGAGTAATTGCCATGGATTTTAAAAAGGGAGGTTTACATAACTAGTCCTCTTGTTTTAAGCCTGTTTCTCCCAGCAAACAGGCTTCCCTCTACCAGACACTTCGTATTGATATTACACTGCTGCACTGTATGTGCTGAAGATAAATTAGCCCATTAAATGACAGCATGATAAAGTATTATGGAGAAACTAGCAAGCAGATGATATTATCTGAAGGTTCCCACTGGGCACAGACGTCAATTCAACGTCTATTCCACGTTGGTTCACCGTAATTTCACTGAAATGAAGTGGAAACAACGTTGATTCAACCAGTGTGTGCCCAGTGGGTTGTAACGTTAAAGACAACTCCATCTTCTCTGACAGCTCTGCATTTGGTCTACCCGTGAGCTAGGTGTGATGGCATGGGGGAACTGACATGTGAGTGAGTGGCTGTGTGTAAATGAGCGAGTGGGTGGTGTTCTCACAGTCAAATTAAACTGGGGCCCTGAATGTGGAACAAAGGACTGCATCGCTATTGGAGACACACCACACTGAGAGAGGGGGGGGGGGGGGGGGGGGGGGGAGAGAGAGAGAGAGGGGGGGGGAGCGAAAGAGAGAGGGGGGGAGCGAGAGAGAGGGAGATCACATATATCTGAAGTTTAACCTCAGGGAATACAGGACTCCTGTAGAAAATCAGTTCACGTCTAACAGAAAGAAGGAGAGGGGGAGGAGGGGGAGGGACGGAGAGAGGGAGGAGGGACGGAGAGGGAGGGATGGAGAGGGGGAGGAGGGGGAGGGGGAGGAGGGGGGAGGGACGGAGAGGGAGGATGGGGAGGGACGGAGGAGGGGGAGGGACAAGAGAGAGGAGAGAGGGAGGAGGGAGCGGAGAGAGGGAGGAAGTTTAACCTCAGGGAATACAGGGAGGGTCTAACGGAGAGAGGGAGGAGGGGGACGAGGGGGAGGGACGGAGAGAGGGAGGAGGGGGAGGAGGGGGAGGGACGGAGAGAGGGGGAGGGGAGGAGGGACGGAGAGGGAGGATGGGGAGGGACGGGAGAGGGAGGATGGGGAGGGACGGAGAGAGGGAGGGGGAGGGACGGAGAGAGGGAGGAGGGACGGAGAGGGAGGAGGGGGAGGGATGGAGAGGGGGAGGAGGGGGAGGGACGGAGAGAGGGAGGAGGGACGGAGAGGGAGGATGGGGAGGGACGGAGAGAGGGAGGAGGGGGAGGGACGGAGAGAGGGGGAGGAGGGACGGGAGAGGGAGGAGGGGGAGGGACGGAGAGAGGGAGGAGGGGGAGGGACGGAGAGAGGGAGGAGGGGGAGGGAGAAAGACAAGACAGTGAGCAAGGATAAGAAAAAGAGAAGTGGGACAGAGAGAAGGGAAGGAAAGATTAGACAGACGGAGAGATTGAGAGAGAGAGAGATTGATGCTTGAAATGATTAAATGGATGGGGGGAGAGACGAGAGAGAGAGGCCTACACGTCAGATGCCATTACTCATCTCCATGACGTGCTGCTGCCACCTTGGGCGCCGCCGCAACATCCCTATGCCCTGCGTCGCTCTCCATCTCGCTCTCCCTTCCTTTCCCTCCGTCACTCTCCTTCTCAAATCAAATGTTATTTGTCACGTGCCGAATACAACTGGTGTAGGCTTTACCGTGAAATGCTTAATAATAATAATAATAATAATAATATATATATTTAAACTCTGCGTCTCTCTCTCTCACACACAGGTTGAAAGCTGAACACACACTCACCTACAGTAACATTCTTTGTGTTGTACACATCCTATCCCAGGTCTCCCTCTCTCTCTCTCCTCCAGTGCTGCAAAACTGCCAGATGGGCCTTATCCCAGTTGAAATAAGTGAGCCTGGGGCTGCATTAGACAGATGTGTAGTTATGGTTGTGTACTGTAGGCAGACAGAGAGCCTACATAATGTAATGCTACCCTGGACCAACAAAGGCCAGCCAGCATGTACACATACTTTTCACTGCAGACACATGCTCATGATTGACAGCTCTGAATGTGTGTGTGTGTGTGTGTGTCTCTGAATGTGTGTGGGTGTGCTCAATTTGCCTGACGGGTCTGCTGAGACTTCTTGGATAGCGATTACTGTCCTCCAAGACAGTCTAATTTCCTATTTTCATGACAACATCCTCCCCCTCACCCCACCAACCACTGTTCCCCTTTCTACCCAAGTCCATAGGGATCCCCTCCCCTTTTCTCTCCAGACCCATTCAGTTGCTTAAAATGCCTGAACGGGACAACAAAGGAAAACAGACGATAACAAAGCAAGGTTGGGGTTGTATTGTGTGTGTTGTAGTAGCATACACTCTTTAAAGTCTGTTCTGCTTTTGACTGTTCTGGGCTGCAGTCACTAAACATCAGTTTAACACCCCCAGTACACACGGGCACGAAAGAGACAGATGATGAAGCAGGGGAAGGAGAGAGAGAGAAACACAAGAGAGAGAGAGAGAGAGAGAGAGAGATGAGCTGGGCTAGCACTGCATGCTAATGTTGTGTAGATGAAGACGCTAAGCTAAGTACAGGCTGACAGCCATGGCAAGTAAACCTCTGCAGCATAGGCTAATGCTAACTGCCAGAACCTGCCCCCCCCCCCTGCAATACTTTATGGCAGTGTGTGTGTGTGTGTGTATGTGTATGTGTGTATGTGTGAAGGGCATTTACCAGCCGCCTAACATTCACAGACCAGGCAAAAAAGACAGCGAGAAGGAAAGGGAGAAGTGACAGGGGTAAGGTTAGATGTTAACACTGTGCACACACACACACACACACACACACACACACACACACACACACACACAGCTATCGTAGATATGTTATGTCCTCTGCTCATGTTACCAAAACCACATGAATGCCCTACACCGGTTTGATATGACCGCCAACAAATGAGTAAATATGTTATAAGAAAGCAGAAGAGAATGAGGCAGTATTTAATGAGGAGCGCACATAGAAACAGGAATGGGGGTCAGAATAGAACATTTAAGTTATGAGCAGCACTGAAACTAACAACTCAGAGATTGCTGAGTTTACACACACACTGGTGTTGGTGCGATTCCCACAGGGGACCAATACAGAAAATGTATGACAATGTAAGAAAAGGTATGAGAATGTATGAACATGTATGAAAATGTATGAGAATGTAAGAAAATGTATGAAAATGTATGAGAATGTATGAGAATGTATGAAAATGTATGAGAATGTAAGAAAATGTAAGAAAATGTATGAGAATGTAAGAAAATGTAAGAAAATGTATGAACATGTATGAACATGTATGAGAATGTAAGAAAATGTATGAGAATGTATGAACATGTATGAGGTGGTATGAGAATGTAAGAAAATGTATGAAAATGTATGAGAATGTAAGAAAATGTAAGAAAATGTAAGAAAATGTATGAACATGTATGAAAATGTATGAGAATGTAAGAAAATGTAAGAAAATGTATGAACATGTATGAGAATGTAAGAAAATGTATGAGAATGTATGAACATGTATGAAAATGTATGAGAATGTAAGAAAATGTATGAAAATGTATGAGAATGTAAGAAAATGTATGAACATGTATGAGAATGTATGAAAATGTATATGTAGAACATGTATGAGGTGGTATGAAATGTATGAAAATGTATGAAAATGTAAGAAAATGTAAGAAAATGTAAGAAAATGTATGAACATGTATGAAAATGTATGAGAATGTAAGAAAATGTAAGAAAATGTATGAACATGTATGAGAATGTAAGAAAATGTATGAGAATGTATGAACATGTATGAAAATGTATGAGAATGTAAGAAAATGTATGAAAATGTATGAGAATGTAAGAAAATGTATGAAAATGTATGAGAATGTAAGAAAATGTATGAGAATGTATGAAAATGTATGAGAATGTATGAAAATGTATGAAAATGTATGAAAATGTATGAGAATGTAAGAAAATGTAAGAAAATGTATGAGAATGTATGAACATGTATGAAAATGTATGAGAATGTAAGAAAATGTATGAAAATGTATGAAAATGTATGAGAATGTAAGAAAATGTAAGAAAATGTATGAGAATGTATGAACATGTATGAAAATATATGAGAATGTAAGAAAATGTATGAAAATGTATGCACTCATTACTGTAAGTCGCTCTGGATAACAACATCTGCTAAATGACTAAAAACGTTTTAAAAATGTATTATAACGTTATAATTGGTGTTTAACAGTAGAGTAAAAAACATGACTGTCTACACACCAACACAGACTGGACTGTGAGCGGTTTGGCCCAGACAGGGTTTAAACACGGTCGTGACTAGGTAAACACAACTAGAAGAGTGTGTGTTTAGAGTGAACATCTGCGTGTCTGACTGGACTGTGCCTGTGGGTCCCAGAGGAAACTACACTGCAGAGATATAGACCTATACCACTGCCAGGACCCCCCCTACTTAAAATCATTCAAATACTTTGAGCGTTTGCTCTAGCCTCCCTGGAGTTCAAGAAGTGCAGGGTTTGCAGTATACGGACTGTTCTATTGGTCCATTAAACAAGGCAAGCTTAATCAACCACAGATACTTTTTAATTGTATTTGAACCCGGATCTGAACCACAACGTGCCTTCCAGCTTCACGTGAAAGTCAGTCAAAAATGGTTCATATCACGTTACAAACCCATTACAACTTCATTAAGGTCATGTCACTGCTAATATCGCCGACATGAATTTAGCCCAAATGACGAAACCAAACAGAACAACACAAACCTAAAGCCTTTCAGAGTCGTCATAGATCAACAGTCCTGTGGGACGGAGGCTTTGAAGAGAGTTCTACAATAAGCTTTTCATATGGCTGGCCACTCATTACAGTAAACTACCCAGCATGCCTCAGTGGTAGAGGTGAGGCCCGGGCTCTAATTATCCCAGGAAGCACTAGGGGATGTGGAGAATAAAGAAGAATGGAGAGGAATTAGTTAGAACTAGGACAGTAGCTGGTTTGTTTGACCTCCTTGTGCACAGACGTAAGCACACGCACACAAACACACGCGCGTAAGGTTAGACCAGACAGATGCTGAATTCCACTGAGAGGAAGCGAATCAGAGTGTCTGTCTGTGTGGTAGAATGTGTGTTTTTCTGGGAGAAAGAGAGAGGTGTTTATTCGCCTGGTCTCTATCCTCTCTCTCCTGTCATCTTAGCATATCCCTGAGGGCGGTGTGTTCTGGCAGCTTCCAGCAGCTCCTCCCTCCTAATGACACCGTTAAAGAGTAACCCTCCCTCTCCTCGCTTCTCTTTAGATGAGCTGAATGCCACTAAAAGCATGTCATTTTCTCAAGCTAATGTCAAGCGGGAACGGATCAGAAAGAGCAGGGGGAGTTAATAACACACCTCTCTCTCTCCTTCTTCTTTGCTCGCTCCCTCGTGCTCTTCTGGCACTGAAACTTATTCTGACCTTCAACATAAGAACACTTCATATTTATATAGGTTAGCTTGTTCTCATTTCCTCTCTCCATCACTCTGCTCCATCTCAACATCCCCCTCTCTCTCTCTCTCTCCCTGTTTCTGTCAGTGGGAGCAATGCTTCAGAGGCCCACATGACGGCCAGACTAATAGAAATGCAAAATCTCCAAGAATGTCCGTCTCCTCTTCCCTCTCTCCTTCTCTTCATACGCTACCTTGAGGAGACAAATAGGCTTGTGTATGCCCTTGCCCAAGGAGGCAGCTATTACAGTTGAACAGACTGACTGGCTGTGTTCCAAATGGCACCCTTTTCCCTACAAAGTGCACTACTTTTGTACTGCACTATATAGGGAAAAGGGTTCCATTTGGGACATAAACCCTGTTTCATAACCAACAGAGCCATTCGTGGAGAAGGGGGAAGAGGAAATGTCCCTCAGTATTCTCCTCATGGTCTCTACTGCAGGGAGAGGACAGGGGGAAGAGGACATGTCCCTCAGTATTCTCCTCATGGTCTCTACTGCAGGGAGAGGACAGGGGGATGGGGGGGGGGTGTCCCTCAGTATTCTCCTCATGGTCTCTACTGCAGGGAGAGGACAGGGGGATGGGGGGGTGTCCCTCAGTATTCTCCTCATGGTCTCTACTGCAGGGAGAGGACAGGGGGATGGGGGGGTGTCCCTCAGTATTCTCCTCATGGTCTCTACTGCAGGGAGAGGACAGCGGGATGGGGGGGGGGGTGTCCCTCAGTATTCTCCTCATGGTCTCTACTGCAGGGACAGGGGGATGGGGGGGGTGTCCCTCAGTATTCTCCTTATGGTCTCTACTGCAGGGAGAGGACAGGGGGATGTCACACACAGAGACTCAGGGGCCTCGCACGCACGCAAACACACACACAAACACACACACAAAATAACGAACATGCGCATGCAAGCAAGAAGGCAGGAACACACACACAAACACACATACAGTACCAGTCAAAAGTTTTAGAACACCTACTTATTCAAGGGTTTTTCTTTATTTGTACTATTTTCTACATTGTCGAATAACAGTGAAGACATCAAAACTATGAAATAACACATATGGAATCATGTAGTAACCAAAACAGTGTTCAACAAATCAAAATCTATTTTATATTTGAGAGTCTTCAAAGTAGCCACCCTTTGCCTTGATGACAGCTTTGCACACTATTGGCATTCTCTGAACCAGCTTCATGAGGTAGTCACCTGGAATGCATTTCCATTAACAGGTGTGCCTTGTTAAACGTTAATTTGTGGAATTTCTTTCCTTCTTAATGCGTTTGAGCCAATCAGTTGTGTTGTGACAAGGTAGGGGTGGTATACAGAAGCCCTATTTGGTAAAATACCAAGTCCATATTATGGCAAGAACAGCTCAAATAAGCATAGAAATGACAGTCCATCATTACTTTAAGACATGAAGGTCAGTCAATATGGAAAACTTCAAGAACTTTCAAAGTTTCTTCAAGTGCAGTCACAAAAACCATCAAGCGCTATGATGAAACTGGCTCTCATGAGGACTGCCACAGGAAAGGAAGACCCAGAGTTACCTCTGCTGCAGAGGATAAGTTAGAGTTACCAGCCTCAGAAATTGCAGCCCAAATATATGCTTGCCAGAGTTCAACAGACACATCTCAACATCAAGTGTTCAGAGGAGACTGCGTGAATCAGGCATTCATGGTCAAATTGCTACAAAGAAACCACACTGAAAGACACCAATAAGAAGAAGAGACCTGCTTGGGTAATGGACATTAGACCTGTGGAAATCCGGTGGAAATCTGGAGTTTTGGTTACAACCTCCGTGTCTTTGTGAGACACAGAGTAGGTGAACACATGATCTCTGCATGTGTCATTCCCATCATGAAGCATGGAGAAGGAGGTGTGATGGTGTGGGGGTGCTTTGTTGGTGATTTACTTTGAATTCAAGGCACAATTAACCAGCATGGCTACCACAGCACTCTGCAGCAATAAGCCATCCCATCTGGTTTGTGCTTAGTGGGACTATCATTTGTTTTTCAACAGGATATTGACCCAACACACAAGGCTATGTAAGGGCTATTTGAACAAGAGTGCTGGATCAGATGACCTGGCCTCCACAATCACCCGACCTCAACCCAATTGAGATGGTTTGGGATGAGTTGGACCGCAGTGAAGGAAAAGCAGTGCTCAGCATATGTGGGAACTCCTTCAAGACTGTTGGGAAAGCATTAAAGGTGAAGCTGGTTGAGAGAATGCCAATAATGTCATCAATGCAAAGGGCTTTGAAGAATCTAAAATCTAAAATATAGTTTTTCATTACTACATGATTCCATTTGTGTTATTTCATAGTTTTGATGTCTTCACTATCACTATTTTTTGAATGAGTAGGTGTGTCCAAACTATTTGTATTTATTAAGGATCCCCCACTCACAGATTGAGGAGACACACACACACACACACACACAAACTGATTGAGTGCAGTCTGAGCATGGCATTTCTGATGGACCACTACTGAAGAGGGCAACCATTTCTCCTGAACACTGGAAAGCAACCATTAAAACAGGCCTTTACGATCACAGGTGCTCACAGTGGCAAACCACGAACCACTAACCCATTATGGATACACTACAATGTGGCTTAGTCGACTGGACTGCTAGTGCACAGTGCTTAGTTCTGCTTTAAGAGCAGGTGACTGCAGTAATAACCCTATAGAGGAGAGGAAAGCGAGGGATGGAGAGAGAGGAGGTTGATGGATGGCTCTGGTTTTTTAGGTCACTTAAGGGGTCCACCCCCCCATGTTAGAGGCTCTCCCCAGAGTCCCCATTACGGTGAACCACACACACACATTGCTGGGAGAAAATAATATAGACAGGCAACGTTGGATGGAGCTCATGGATTTTACAATAAAAACTAATGAAGCAGACAGGCCTCGATCGTTACAACACACATGAACACTTGGAGAAACCCAGACACTGTAATTCTTGTAAACAAAGACCCATGCATGGGAACCTGAGGAAAGGCTTCCATACATGATGTACTGAGCTATAGGAAAGAAACTCCTCCCCACCACACCCCTGTTCCAGTGACTGTGTTTTCACATGGCCGTCTGTGGCTGTGGACTAGAGGAAGCATCTCTTTCCCCTGAGGCCCGGTCTCTCCTCTCCTCCCTCCATTTGCTCTGTGACAGCTGTCATCCTGTCAGGACTATGGCAGCGTGAAACTCACAAATGGCCCTGCCCTACCCTGGTCTGTGCTGTCATTCCCACTGGAATACTCGACTGGGGCTTATACTGAACACACAATGCCCATTAGTCACCTGGTACAACCAGAAGTGGACTGGCCACCCCTTGGAGCTTGGTTCCTCTCTAGGTTTCTTCTGAGTTTCCTGCCTTCTAGGACTTTTCCCTAGCCACTGTGTTGCTCTCTGGAGTTTAAGGCTGTGTATTTGTACATTGCTGTGTCCAACAGATGTCAAAAGTATGTCAACATGTATTTCTTGATTGATTGATTGACAGGTACTGGAGCTTACAAATGTGTTGTAGGAAAGAGTACTGTATCGGGAGTGATTCAACTCTGAAGAGCTCAGTATTGAGCATTACATCAGAAATGGATCAGAATTACTCAGAAATGCAGTGAGTGGTTGTCTGGGAAAAAGGTGTATGGCTTTGATAAACACACAAACACGGTTACACATGCACTCACGCACACACACCCTCAGAGAGATTGCAGTGATTGTTTATGCACCCAATCGGAAAATGTAATTGCCTGAACTTTAGAGGAGCGGCGGCAGCCTCCGCGTGAGGAAACACCCGTGGGAGCCATCAGACCAGTGTTTTACAGCATGCACACACACACACACACACACGCAAACACACACACACACACACACACACACACACACACACACACACACACACACACACACACACACACACACACACACACACACACACACACACACACACACACACACACACACACACACACACACACACACACACAGGCCACTCATAACCGGCATAATAGGCCACAACTCGCCGTCAGCAAGCACTTCTAACAGTAATAACCATTCTACCTTTTAGGGGATCAGGAGGAGAATTAGGGAGGGAGGAAG
>NC_092167.1:14129635-14131264 GCF_045791955.1 Oncorhynchus clarkii lewisi
ACTCTCCCTCTGACAATGCAGAGCTGTGTAGCCCAGCCAACAGAATGGCTGAGTATTGGATGTAGAGATCTCTCCATAAGAAATAAAGAAAGAAAAACAACGTGTTTTCTCCTAGTCACCACAGCACAGGGATAAGACGTGTTCGACACAAAGAATCAAATCAAATTGTATTGGTCACATACACATGGTTAGATGTTATTGCGAGTGTAGAGAAATGATTGCGCTTCTAGTTCCGACAGTGCAGCAATATCTAACTTGTAATCTAACAATTCCACAACAACTACCTAATACACACAAATCTAAGTGAAGGAATGGAATAAGAATATATACATATAAATATATGGATGAGCAATGACAGAATGTGTAGGTTGGTGTGTGTTCAGCTTTCAAACTGTGTGTCTGTCTCTCTGTGTGTGTGTGTGTGTGTGTGTGTGTGTGTGTGTGTGTGTGTGTGTGTGTGTGTGTGTGTGTGTGTGTGTCTGAGCTTCAATCGTCTCAAGGCCATCAATACAATTCTAAAAGACAATTCACAGGAAATAGAAAGCTCCCACACAAAAACAGACACACACCACCTCTCAAATCCTCACATGAGCTGGAGGAGCAGGTGCAGTATGCTGGAGGAGCAGGTGCAGTATGCTGGAGGAGCAGGTGCAGTATGCTGAAGGAGCAGGTACAGTTTGAATCTTCACATGAGTTGGAGGAGCAGGTGCAGTATGACTCCTCACATGAGTTGGAGGAGCAGGTGCAGTATGAATCCTCACATGAGCTGGAGGAGCAGGTACAGTATGAATCCTCACATGAGCTGGAGGAGCAGGTACAGTATGAATCCTCACGTGAGCTGGAGGAGCAGGTACAGTATGAATCCTCACATGAGCTGGAGGAGCAGGTACAGTATGAATCCTCACATGAGCTGGAGGAGCAGGTACAGTATGAATCCTCACTTGAGCTGGAGGAGCAGGTACAGTATGAATCCTCACATGAGCTGGAGGAGCAGGTACAGTATGAATCCTCACATGAGCTGGAGGAGCAGGTACAGTATGAATCCTCACTTGAGCTGGAGGAGCAGGTACAGTATGAATCCTCACTTGAGCTGGAGGAGCAGGTACAGTATGAATCTTCACATGAGTTGGAGGAGCAGGTGCAGTATGACTCCTCACATGAGTTGGAGGAGCAGGTGCAGTAGGAATCCTCACATGGGCTGGAGGAGCAGGTACAGTATGAATCCTCACATGAGCTGGAGGAGCAGGTACAGTATGAATCCTCACGTGAGCTGGAGGAGCAGGTACAGTATGCATCCGAGTGTGAGCTGGAGGAGCAGGTACAGTATGAATCCTCACTTGAGCTGGAGGAGCAGGTACAGTATGAATCCTCACTTGAGCTGGAGGAGCAGGTACAGTATGCATCCGAGTGTGAGCTGGAGGAGCAGGTACAGTATGAATCCTCACGTGAGCTGGAGGAGCAGGTACAGTATGAATCCTCACATGAGCTGGAGGAGCAGGTACAGTATGAATCCTCACATGAGTTGGAGGAGCAGGTACAGTATGCATCCGAGTGTGAGCTGGAGGAGCAGATGCAGTATGAATCCTCACATGAGCTGGAGGAGCAGGTACAGTATGAATCCTCACATGA